>NW_018479974.1:0-16846 GCF_002113885.1 Mizuhopecten yessoensis | reverse complement strand
ATGGGGGGGGGGGGGGCATATAGTGTTACCCATGTCCATCTTATCGCGTCCCGTCCTGATTCAATGTAAACACTTACAGTAGCAACTTCATTCTTTGACAGATTTTGGTCAAACTTTATACACATGTCAAGTATGAGTATACTTTGGACATCGTTGTATTTCAGGGATCCAAGGTCAAGGCCAAGGTCACACTTGCTATATATAGAAAATCATCAACTGATTCAATTTAAACACTTAGCAACTTCATTCTTTCATGGATTTTGGTCAAACTTTATGCCAAGGTCAAGTATGAGTATACTTCGGACATTGTTGTGTTTCAGGGTTCCAAGGTCAAGGCCAAGGTCACTGTTGCTGTATATAGAAAATCATTTATTGATTCAATTTAAACACTTAGCAACTTCATTCAATATGTTATGGAGATGGTAATAACATACAGAAAAAACATGAATATTAAAATCAACTTTAAGTGTAGTACTTTGTGTGTGTGCATGTTTCAGGGTATCAAGATCAAAGTGGTTGTAACTTTTTATAGAACACTGAAACTAATTTCACATGGCAGCGGGGGCATATGTCTTATAGACATTTTTTTTTTTTGAAAGTTAGATGTTAGTAACAAAAACATTTGTGTCATTTTAAATATAAATATATAAACTAGTCATTTTACTTTTTGAAAAGTGTGTAATCTCTTTTCAATTAAATAACTGGAATTATATTTATTTCACAGTCCAGTTTAGTTCCCAATCTATATAAATTCTATTTAAAAAAGTAAAACAGATTAAGGAACAGAAAAACAAATATGGCTCACAAAAGCTACAGAAGTTTAGATTCGTTTATACTTTGGTGATGATGAATGGGTTATTTCAAGTAAAGACCTCAAAGGTGAAAATAAACAAAAGAAAGAATGTTAAGATACCTGTGTTATAATGTATTTGACTTGAGTATGTTGTTTAAAGGGAGTGTATTAAATTGTGTTCGTTACTCAAATAAAGCAGTTTTACAGGATTGTTTTCGACATTTTTTATTAAACTTGGAACCTATAGAGGTTTTGTGAGGTGGATACAGAGTACTTCTGCCGTTGTCCTGTTGAGCACTTTGGATACATGTCACCATGTTGAGAATTATTGCGCAATTTTGACTGTCTATAGAGAGGTAAATGTTTTTACATCAGACGTTAAGGGCGATTTATATGTAGGCGTGAAACTGATTGATGTTGGTGTGTTGAGGACTACTTACAGAAAGTTGAAATAAAATAACAAAAATCTATACCACATCATCAACACACGTGGACAAAATTGTAAGTCAAATTAATAGAAAATGACAATAACAGGAAAGACAATCCCCAGAAACGATGGGAAAAACATGTACATGATGTCTGTTGGGAAGGAAAGCAATCGAGAATGCGGGTAGCTGCCATGTAGACAAATCCTCATAAAAAATATGTGTGATTTAATTCGTATTTAATTTGGTAAAAAAATGTGTTCAGCTATTTACGTTCACTATCATAAACCATAGATTTTCGTATAAGAACACGATCGGTATTACTGTGGTATTCGGCTAAAAATCTACGGTACTGGATACCGATATAGCAAGTTTATGATTGAATTATTTGATGAAACATCAACATGCTGGTTTGACCTAAATATTGAACGAATTAAACGCCCAAATATTGTTCTTAAAAAACATCGGATAGCATCACAGAGCTTACATGTATGTTTCGTTATTTTTCGGGATGGGGATGGAAGGGGCCGGACCCTCCCTCCAGGATAGCTATTTTCTATTGATGATAACTTTGCATGCGCATCGTTTACAGTCCAGCTACACACATCTGTATAAATTGAAAATTTTAATTGGTTGGTTAGTAATTTATAAGGATGGAAAGGACATGTGCATGCCGCATCAGTGGTGACAGCGAAGATGTATTTAATTAAGAAACATTACTTTAACATTCCTAGCAGAGACGTATATATTACAGTATATTAAATATATTATATATATATTAATATTAATATTGATATGTAAGTCTCTGTTCCTAGCATGTTCATTTGTTCAAGCTATGATAACGGGGAACAATATTTAGCAAAATGTATTGAATTGAGCAATAAGATGTTTGAAGGTAACGAGGAGGGTCTCGTTGCTAATTATTTGTGTGGGCGTGTGTGTGAGATCTTTTTTGAACCGTAAGGCTTAAGGTAGTACATGTAAAGAATTTAACTGAACTGAAATAGTTTCAGGTTTATTTAACCCAAGTTTTGACACGCTGCTGTAAACACACTAAACAGCGGGTGTTTTTACGGTTGTAATTTGCTGTTGGTAAAAAAACAGCGGAGCACGTTAACCTTTAAAATTAGATTTGTCTTTGGTATTCGGCCATGTCGAAGATTACAACATGAATTAAAACATATTACATTTACCCAATTTTAAAACAGACTGATTGTTCAAAAAACAAGAAATGTTATTTAATATGTAACATAAATCGTTTATTCGATTGCACACTTTCCAATTTTTAAAACATGACATATATGGCCCATCTGGCAGTAAACCGATAGAAACCATATTTTAGTGTAGGGCCTATATGGCCTGAATCAAAGTTTGTATCTAGACGACGGTGGATGAACTGTGTATTACATTGTTACTAAAAGTCGAAGCTCATCACATTTAGGGTAAAGTGACAGTGAGTCGGACACCTCCTCTGTTAAAACTCAAATTGCTTTCGTTCTATATAACCTACCGTAATGCAATGGATATCGTCCGATAGTCTACGTTTTTCTCTTTCAAATGCTTCTCGGAACTCTTCTCCTTCCATCATATAGCGTAAGACAAAACGAAACGAATCGCAAAATGGCAATTTGATAGTGAGTCGGACGCTTTCTATATTGAGTCGGACACCTGATTTACCTTGTGATATAGAATCGGACAGTCTCCAGATGACCAAAAGCAAGAATGTTCTCGTTCAAATTATTGACTTTTTAAATGTATTTCACGGCTCTTTCCATTGTTTTACTTAACTTTCTTTTGTTGTACAGGCATCTTGACTTCATTTTCGCAGAAATTATTATTTATTACAAAATCTTGAGTGCAATCACTTGTCAAGACCTATTTCACCGTAGTTACTGTAGCTTGTGCTATTGGAACCACCCTCTACCATTAAAAGGTATGATTTACGTTACTGTTTCGGAGTTGTCTTCATCTTACCAACATTGTTATTTAATTTTTGTGTAAATGAGTAGTCTATTAATGTTGGCGAGCTTTATATAATTCGTTTAGTTTTCCATTTTACTAGATCCAATATTATACTCGCCAAGATAGAGAATTACAACGAACCTGGAAGAGGATAGGGACTGTCGGAGTAGAAACTGACATGGTGTATTATACAGTTATAGAATGGGTATGAGGGAAATAGCATATGTATGATACCCCGAGGTGAAAAACTATTTCCCGAGGAGGCGAAGCCGTCGAGGGCAATAGTTTTTCACCAAGGGTGACCATAAATTTGCTTTTTCCCGAATTACCCATTCTATAACTGTTTTATTATAACCAAACAAATTATTCACCCAGTAAAGGCAATTGTACAAATGAATTTATGTATTCATTTCCTTTTACAATTTCAAAGACTGAAAGAGAAAAATTACAATTGGAAGTACTGTATGCATCGTCGTTGATGATATCTTTATTTTTCTAGCATTCAAGAAGTGTTTTTATAGACTGAATCTCATAGTCATCATTTGTTTCCCTACCATATCTAGATCTAGTCCTATCTACTTTTTTTAAAAGAGCTTGCATGACCCTACTCGTCGACGCCTCCAGCATTCCGTTCTGGATTCACTGCAGTCTTTATAACAGCTTTTGTATTTAAGCTACGTTTAGCGTCCAAAATCTGCTGTAACTCCTCTTTACAACAACAAAACGGCCTTCATCGGTGGCAATTTTCACCATAAATGTGCTATTTCCCTCATACCCATTCTATAACTGTATACTACATTATCACTAAGGTGAAATATGCGCAAAACAAAACACGTTTTATTGTAGTGCGTACATTATTGGTAATAAAGCTGCGAAATAATAATGTCTGATCAATGAACACATTTTACACAATACAGATCTATATACACGTTAAACAAAGCAAAAGTTTCAATTACAAATTAACGGAAACCATTATGTATTTATTCTCTGTTTAGAGTTCATATCAGGTCATTTTGTCGGACCTTTCCCGCGTCCACGTCAACGACCACGACCACATCCACGTCCACTTCCCTTATTGGTAACGGCAAGTGCTTTTGCTGCTCTTTTCTTTTCACATTCTAAACGTTATTCCTTCTTAATTAGTTCCTGTATAATTTTTAATTCAGACGCTTTCTTCCGTTGGTCAAATATATCATCTGCCGTTATTACAAAATATTCCTGTGCTGGTCTTTTCTTTGTTAATTTGGGTAACGGAAACAGTGTATTGCCAACTGAAGAGGCTGATGACGACAGAGCTTGTTGTACTGGCGGGATAGGAAGTTTTGGAGAAACAGACAATGATTTGGACAGCGTGGACAGCAAGGAAGAGATGGGCAACGAAGCTGGAAGTGGTGGCAGCGAGGAAAAGATGGGCAACGAAGCTGGAAGTGGTGGCAGCGAGGAAAAGATGGGCAACGAAGCTGGAAGTGGTGGCAGCGAGGAAGAGATGGGCATCATAGCTGGAAGTGGTGGCAGCGAGGAAGAGATGGGCATCATAGCTGGAAGTGGTGGCAGCGAGGAAGAGATGGGCATCATAGCTGGAAGTGGTGGCGGCGAGGAAGAGATGGGCATCATAGCTGGAAGTGGTGTCAGCGAGGAAGAGATGGGCATCATAGCTGGAAATGGTGGCGGCGAGGAAAAGATGGGCATATAAGGCACAGAAATTGATGCAGAAGCGTTATATACTTTGTTATCGTAATACTTCCATGTTTGAAATAGAGGATCGTTTTGTCTAAATCTGTTTAAAACACCAGTCTAACTACAACAAACGATCTATTTGAAGTCAATTAGACAATATAAATGAAACATGATGTTGAGTCGGACAGGGGTCGACTTAATATCACACATATACACACATATTTTTGTGTCCGATTCAATATCGAATTGGGTACTTTTGTTTAAACTTGAAAAACAAAACACCAGTTAGAAAATGCTTTAAAATGTCTAGAAAATAACTTTCTTTTCAGTATATTCTTTTCTCATCATGCAAGAGCTTTATCAAATCCCAGCCGTATCATTAATTGAACAATTCTTATTTGGGTTAGCTCAAAATTCCCGCTGTCTGGACTTCTCTGGGACCGTATTGAAAAAGACAGGAAGGGTATTAGTAACCAAAGAAAGTTAATTATATGTTCATAAGAAGCTTGTTAGCATAGCTACAGGAAAAGACCGGATTGTAAGGATAGAAAACCACATAAAACAACAAAGAAAGTGTCCGACTTTATATCGTGTCCGACTCACTGCCACTTTACCCTATGACCTTGTCTTTCGCTCTGTGACGTCATTCCAAAGAATTTTGACGTCACAAATGATGTTGAGTGAAACTAACATACAGAAAGATTTTTTTTATTCAGCTCTTAATAAGAAGCAGGACCACAAATATATTTGAAGATGACGAAACTCTGAATCAGTCTCGTGTCGTACTGACTCACTGCCTTCGGGTGTGCTGATCTTTGTGTTTTTATTTCAATGTACACTGGCCTAACAGTTTTTTTTACATGAAGAAAGGAGCGTTGGAGCTTTGAAGCAGGCTAACCAGTAACAGGTGGATTCGTTTTTCCAGAAAGAGATTTCGGTTTCCCAGAAGGAGGTAGACGATCTACTTTTGGTTTCGTTATCACCTAATGCATATCACCTGATGCACAACGTGGAGAGCATCCATTGAACAAAGCTGAGCAGCGATGGCGGACAGGTGAGTCAAGTTATTGGGTTGGAGGAGACAGGCATTTAAGGTCCTTATCGTAGAGACACGTGGTAAATTAATTGTACAGTTGATTGTAGGAGTAACTTTGACAAGCCAGGTTACTGGCAATCCCATCGAAACCAGACTGCATTTCAAGAAAACACCAAATAATGTCATAGATACAGGGACCATGTTGCGCCTGGAGTAACGATGATGTATGCATTTATGCGTCTGCTACACCTAACCGGTCTACACATAATGTAGACAGAAGTGTGCACGTGCATGGCGTGTGCACCGGTACCGTTCAGAGTTGGAATTTCTGACTGCATTATTTGTTTAGTGTTAGGATCCCTTCATTTAAGGAAAATCCCCATCCGAGTAAAACGGTATAGATTTCCCGTCACAGAAGTCGTGCAATTTTTGCAGTGCATACATATTAGACGTCAGGGTTAAAAAGCTAACAATAGACTAATACAAAATAGATCTAGCGTAACGACAACCTCGCTAAACATGCGGATATATACTAAAAACTGAAATTGCTAGTATGTTGTCAGTGTGAAGAACTTGTTATTGTATGGAAAGAATAATAATACTGTGTATGGCGGGATATTCAGCCACCTATGTGTTCTTTTAAGCTTTTATTACTTATTAGTATAATTCTGTGCTTTTTATATCTAATACTATTACAGAAGTAGCGTTGTACATATCACTTCAGAGGCACCGTAAATGACGCTAACCATGAACGACTGTACACGTGGTAGCTAGCCTAGTAGTTCATTTCAATGAATGAAAGCGTTTTAATATACACAACAAAATGCACATATTTGTCACTTAAAACTTACGTACATACGTAGAAGTAACGTTCATCTGCAGACTACAACGATGTGTCGAATAATACGCAATATCAAATAGAAACTAGTTAATTTCGAGTGGACAAGATATCGTGTTTATAAACATCCGGGACCAGGTGTACATAACAACTGGGACCAGATATCGTGTGTACATAATAACTGGGACCAAATATAGTGTGATCATATATATAAACCACTGGGACCAGGTATCGTGTGTGCATACCAACTGGGACCAAATGTCCTGTGTACATAACAACTGGGACCAGATATAGTGTGATCATAATAACTGGGACCAGATTGATATCGTGTGTACATTACAACTGGGACCAGAGTGATATCGTTTGTACATAACAACTGGGACCAGGTATCGTTTAAATATAACAACTGGGACCAGGTATAGTGTGATCATAATAACTGGGACCTGGTATCGTGTGTACATAACAACTGGGACCAGGCATCGTGTGTACATAGTAACTGGGACCAGATATAGTGTGTAAATACTAACTGGGACCTGGTATCGTGCGTAAATACTACCTGGGACCTGGTATCGTGTGTAAATACTACCTGGGACCTGGTATCGTGTGTAAATACTAGGACCTGGTATCGTGTATAAATACTAACTGGGACCTGGTATCGTGTGTAAATACTAACTGGGACCTGGTATCGTGCGTAAATACTAACTGGGACCTGATATCGTGTGTAAATACTACCTGGGACCTGGTATCGTGTGTAAATACTAACTGAGACCTGGTATCGTGCGTAAATACTAACTGGGACCTGGTATCGTGCGTAAATATTAACTGGGACCTGGTATCGTGTGTAAGTACTAACTGGGACCTGGTATCGTGCGTAAATACTAACTGGGACCTGGTATCGTGTGTAAATACTACTTGGGACTTGGTATCGTGTGTAAATACTAACTGGGACCTGGTATCGTGTGTAAATACTACCTGGGAGCTGGTATCGTGCGTAAATACTAACAGGGACCTGGTATCGTGCGTAAATACTAACAGGGACCTGGTATCGTGCGTAAATACTAACAGGGACCTGGTATCGTGCGTTAATACTAACTGGGACCTGATATCGTGTGTAAATACTACCTGGGACCTGGTATCGTGCGTAAATACTAACAGGGACCTGGTATCGTGTGTACATAACAACTGGGACCAGTTATCGTATTTATATAAGTTCTTTGTCCAGGATTGTTGAGTACATAAAAACTTAACCTTGTATTGCGTATTAAACAAGAGGCCCATTGGGCCTGTATCGCTCACCTGGATATCTAAGCAATCATGGCAGAATATTCTCCAAATGAGATCCATGGGAATATGCTAGACCCCAAGGCCAATCCTTGTAGCATATATATCTGTATTCGATTTTTCATGCCCAGCAATTTTATGTATGGTTATGGGGTGGGGATCTCAACTGTTTCCAATCTGTGACTCAGAAACTTGGTCCCTACGGTTGTGTATATAGTTTTGGGGTGGGGATCTCAACCGTTTCAAAGTTATGACCCAGGGGTTAAGTCTCCAAGGTTGGGGCAGTCCCCAAGGCCATCCTGGAAGCATATGTGCATTCATCTCTTTATACTCAGCAAATGTCTATATGGTTATAGGTCGGGGATCTCAACTGTTTCCAAGCTGTGACTAAGAAACTAGGTCCCTAGGGTTTCGGTCAGACCGAGGGTCTATTCTGATATTGTGACTGCATTCGTCTCTTTATGCCCAGCATTTGTATATATAGTTTTGGGGTGGGGATCTNATCGATATCCAATGCATAGTTCTACAGAAGAAGTCGTTTATAGCAATCTAGCCAAATTGCCCCCTTTTGGCCCCGCCCTAAGCCCTCTGGGGGTCAGCCCCACCATTTGTACAATTTTGAATCCCCACCACCTAGGGATGCTTCCAGTCTAATATGGTTGATATCCATCACTTAGTTCCAGAGAAGAAGTCGCTTAAAGCAATATAGCCCCTGGGAGGTCAGCCCCACCATTTGTACAATTTTGAATCCCTGCATCCCATGAATACTTTTGATTTAATATGATTGATATCCAATGCATAGTTCTACAGAAGAAGTCGTTTGTAGTAATATAGCCAAATTACCCCTTTTTGGCCCCGCCCCTCAGCCCCCTTGGGGGTCAGCCCAACCATTTGTACAATTTTGAATCTCCGCCACCTAGGGATGCTTCCAGTCTAATATGGTTGATATCCATCACTTAGTTCCAGAGAAGAAGTCGCTTAAAGCAGTTTAGCCAAATTGCCCCCTTTTTGCACCGCCCCTCAGCCCCACCATTTGTACAATTTTGAATCCCCACCACCTAGGGATGTTTCCAGTCAAATTAAGTTAAATTCCAATCAGTGGTTAAGAAGAAGAAGTCGTTTAAAGAAATTGTTGACGGACGGACGACGGACGGACGGACGGATGGACGACGGACGCCACGGTATGGCATAAGCACACCTTGGTCCTTTGGACCAGGTGAGCTTATTAATATATGGTGATTATTTGCATGACAGTATTCTTATAAATATGTAATACAAACACAAACATTTCCTTGCTCGAAAAATATGATGCGTTTGCAACACTGATATCTGTTAATTAATCATCATTTGGAATAATGGACTGCTATTGAATTTGAGGTCAAAGCTTCAACGTACTTGCTTCTGGGAGGACACTAGCTAGATGATAATGCATATTCTTTACTAGTCATGGTAACTGTATATTCATGCTAAAGCTTTTTACGTTTTAGTGGAAATGGCGACGCTTGGTATGCGCATGGTGTGAGCGCTCCCAACTGTTGGTTACCTCCCTCTAACGATGATTCTGTTTGGTGTGGACCAGAGGACAAGGAGTTGAAGCGATTTTACGATGACAACGTCAACATTAGGGGTGCAAGTTTCCAAGGTGTACAAGTGCAAATTGATCAGCTGCTGAAGAGTTTATACACAGAGCTTAAGCGTGCTGAATCGACGCATCCCTTTCTGAGACTAAAGCCATTTCTTAAACAAGGTGGCTCCAGGGAAGGTCTGAAGGTCGGGGCAGCTAACGAGTTTGATGCATTGCTGCCTTTTACCTTCGACGGCATCACTGCGAAGGTGATAGAGACTCCCGAGAACAATCTGCCTCCGGGTTTAGCAGAAATATGTATCAAGAAAATAAGTAATAAAGTGGCCATCCGACCGGTAGAGTTGTTTGTAGGGAGAGATGGTGAGAGGTATGTCAGCTCACAGGTTTTCCATGACAAACTCTTCAAGGGTTTGATCGACACAGCAGTACAGAAGTTCAACCAAGACCCTTCCTTGAGTTCCTTCAATATTAGGAGACAGGCCAGCGCACCGGCGATCAAACTAGATGTCATCATAAATGGGCAGATGGTCAGCATCGATGTCGTTCCAGGCTTCGAGATATCTGCCATCTCCTCCTCATTAAGGAAGTTTGTGGTGACTCGGTGGATTCCAAGCTCTAAAAACGTCACTCGGACTGTCCGTATTCAGGATCCCGCTACGGTTTGGCGTGTGTCCCATTCGCATTTTGAAATGCATATTTTTGATAAATGGGGCGTCGAAAATGTTACTGGCAAACGTCTTGTCCGAGCTGCACGAATCCTAAAAGGTCTTCGCGTCGAGGATAAAGACCGGAATTGTAGCTCACAGCTTCACCATGTCCTTACGTCTTACCACATCAAGAACGTCTTGCTCCACAGCCTGCTGTGTCTGACCAAGGTCAATGCCGTGTCGTTGTCAAGTGTCTCGGAGGCTCTCGGCTATCTGGTCTTCATGCTAAAGAGCGCTTTGACCAGAAGTAAATTACCACAATTTTTCTCTTTCAATCCAAGCCTTGGTTCCTTTTTCCCAGATTACGCATTTCACATCAGGAGTACTCCCGTGGTGAACTTGTTTGAGGAGCGCTCTGATGGGGAGATACAACAGGTACGGGCTGATCTTACAAAGGCTCTGAAGCACTTCAACCTTCAACAACTGCTGGACAAGACCCAACACGTGGACACATGCGCTATCAAGCCTTTTCTTGATAATGTTGAAGCCTGAACGTTTGTACTCGGTCGCCTTTAAGACCGGCGGATGTTCATGATTTTATTCTGATCGACTTACTGTAGCTATAATTTAGCGTTGCAGTAATTATGTATATACTAATATATACTATAGACCGTGTTCATATGTCTTTAGCTATTGCGAGGGCATTAAGTCCTGAACAAAAATCGAATACAGATGTTCCCGATGTTGTGAAAATACGTAATATAGCTATGCACTTGTGACAGAAAAATTGTCGGTGTTGTGAAAATACGTAACATAGCTACAACTGTATGCACTTGTGACAGAAAATCGTCGGTGTTGTGAAAATACGTGACATAGCTATGCACCTGTGACAGAAAATCGTCGGTGTTGTGAAAATACGTAATAAAGCTATACACTTGTGACAGAAAATTGTCAGTCTAGTGAAAATACGTTATATAGCTACAACTGTATGCACTTGTGACAGAAAATCGTCGGTGTTGTGAAAATACGTGACATAGCTATGCACCTGTGACAGAAAATCGTCGGTGTTGTGAAAAAACGTAATATAGCTATGCACTTGTGACAGAAAATCGTCGGTGTTGTGAAAACACGTAATAAAGCTACAACTGTATGCACTTGTGACAGAAAATCGTCGGTGTTGTGAAAATACGTAATATAGCTACAACTGCATTCACTTGTGACAGAAAATCGTCGGTGTTGTGAAAATACGTAACATAGCTATGCACTTGTGACAGAAAATCGTCGGTGTTGTGAAAATCCGTAATATAGCTACAACTGTATGCAATTGTGACAGAGAATCGTCGGTGTTGTGAAAATACGTAACATAGCTATGCACTTGTTACAGAAAATCGTCGGTGTTGTGAAAATACGTAATATAGCTACAACTGTATTCACTTGTGACAGAAAATCGTCGGTGTTGTGAAAACACGTAATATAGCTACAACTGCATTCACTTGTGACAGAAAATCGTCGGTGTTGTGAAATTACGTAATATAGCTATGCACTTGTGACAGAAAATCGTCGGTGTTGTGAAATACGTAATATAGCTTTGCACTTGTAGCAGACACTTAATCATATGCGGCGGGGTAATCGTCGTAAGGGAGGTAAGCCGTATGAAAGAACTATTTCTAGTATTGTTATGTAATCCGAATAGAATTTTTTGCAAAGATAATTAATATAGAAAATGACATACTATGCCACCTTATTGTGCATATTTAATTAACGTAATGAGACATTTGAAAAACTGCCACCATTCCCAGCCATATAGCGTGCATAGCCCTTGTATACATAGTCTATTTATATACTGGGTAGGAAATATTACTCTACTATTACTGAGCATAATTTTCATTATACTGTTAATCAATCGAGTTTTCATAGATATAATATATAAGTAGCTGACTATAATTTACGTTTAATTTGTTAAGAAATTTAACTTTAGTTAGCGTCCCTCTTCATCTAAAATTAAACTTCGGACTGACGGTGTGTAATGAAAGTAGTTCAAATGTAAATATATAAAATAAAAAGAGCTAAAAACGCATATTTTATCGATGCTTCGGTATATACTGTAAGACNTAAAATAAAAAGAGCTAAAAACGAAATAAACTATTCTGTAGGCGTAATACATTGTAATTACTATTTTATGAACTAGATATGTTGGAGCTTAAAAGAACTTTTGCCTAGATTTTGATGGCTAGTAGTTTTTTGGATGAATTGTTGTGATAAAAATCGCATATTTTATCGATGCTTCGGTATATACTGTAAGAGCACTTTGTATAGTAGGTATTGCTTGTCTTATTTGTTATGCAACATCATTTGCTACAACATTTGTTTTACGGGATATTATTGATAATTTTATTAATTTCATAAATATTTCATGGTGCTTGCTTGAATGAATAAATATGAGTTTTATCAGATATCTTTATATTGAGTTTTATTTACTTGAATGAATACATAAGAGTTCATCGTTTGAAGTATGTAAGTGATAAGAAAACACAGTAATACCGAATTCAATTATGTTAAATGTGTAGTGTTAATCATTTACAATATTTGTGAGTGCGAACAGATATAGAGATGCTGTTTTGGATATCTTTTATTGTACATATAACATTGCCATATTAGTCCATGAAGTGACAACAAAGGAAAATTCTCACATAACACTGGATCCTTACAAATGCATGTTTGTATAGTACATGTATACGAATTACTTAGAAATAAGGAATTAATTTCATCGATGTAGTCAATATGAGGCTGTCAAATATTGGAAGCAATCTGCTCCCTTATTAGAATATAGAAAAGCACAGAACACTTACATTACATCAAAACAGAATAGAAATATGATAGGATAGAACTTTTACTTAAAATCTCCCCGGCTAGCTTCAGCCGTAGACAGAATTTACACTAAACGCATCGTAGACCAATAATACTATCACAGCCGAGGGGCTTATTGTTTTTAAACCATCACAAGTGCAATTAAGTATGTGACCTAATACTACCAGTATACCAAAGTCTGTCACTACCACCATACCAAAGTCTGTCACTACCAACCATACCAAAGTCTGTCACTACCACCATACCATACCAAAGTCTATCACTTACTTTGGTATGGTGGTAGTGACTTACTTTGGCATGGTGGTAGTGACTTACTTTGGTATGGTGGTAGTGATAAACTTAGATATGGTGGTATTGACAGACTTTGGTTTGGTGGTAGAGACAGACTTAGGTATGGTGATAGTGACAGACTTTGGTATTATGGTAGTGACAGACTTTGGTATCTACCACCATACCAAATTCTGTCACTACCATCATACCAAGGTTTGTCACTACCACCATACCTAAGTCTGTCACTACCACCATACCACAGTCTGTCACTACCATCATACCAAAGTCTGTCACTACCACCACACCAAAGTCTGTCACTACCACAATATCAAAGTCTATCACTAACACCATACTAAAGCCTGTCACTATCACCATACCAAAGTCTGTCACTACCACCATACCAAAGTATATCACTACCACCATACCAAAGTCTATCATTATCAAAATACCAAAGTCAGTCTCTAAGACCATATCAATTTCTGTCACTACCACCATACCAACGTCTGTCACTACCACCATACCGAAGTCTATAACTACCACCATACCAAAGTCTGTCACGACCACCAAACGAAAGTCTGTCACTATCACTATACCAAAGTCTGTCACTACCACCATACCAAAGTCTGTCACTATCACCATACCTAAGTCTGTCGCTACCACCAAACCAAAGTCTGTCAAAACCACCATATCTAAGATTATCACTACCACCATACCAAAGTAAGTCACTACCACCATACAAAAGTAAGTCACTACCACCATACCAAATTCTGTCACTACCACCATACAAAAGTCTGTCACTACCACCATACCTAAGTCTGTCACTACCACCATACCAAAGTCTTTCACTACCACTATACCAATGCCTGTCACTACCAAAGTCTGTCACTACCAACCATACCAACGTCTGTCACTACCATCCTACCAAAGTCTGTCACTACCACCAAGGTTTGTCACTACCACCATACCTAAGTCTGTCACTACCACAATACCAAAGTCTGTCATTGCGACCATACCAAAGTATGTCACTACCACCATACTAAAGCCTGTCACTACCACAGACCAAAGTCTTTCATTACCACTATAACAATGTCTGTCACTGCCACCATACCAAAGAATGTCACTACCACCATACCTTAGTGTGTCGCTACCACCATACCTAAGTCTGTCACTACCACAATACCAAAGTCTGTCACTACCAACCATACCAAAGTCTTTTCACTACCACTATACCAATGTCTGTCCCTGCCACCATAGCTAAGTCTGTCATTACTATCATATTACAGTCTATCACTACCACCATACCAAAGTCTGTCACTACCATAATACCAAAGTCTGTCACTATCACCATACCAAAGTCTGTCACTACCACGATATCAAAGTCTTTCAATACCACCATACCAAAGTATGTCACTACCACCAAACTAAAGCCTGTCACTACCACAGACCAAAGTCTTTCATTACCACTATAACAATGTCTGTCACTGCCACCATACCAAAGAATGTCACTACCACCATACCTTAGTGTGTCGCTACCACCATACCTAAGTCTGTCACTACCACAATACCAAAGTCTGTCATTGCGACCATACCAAAGTGTGTCACTACCACCATACCTAAGTCTGTCACTACCACAATGCCAAAGTCTGTCATTGCGACCATACCAAAGTGTGTCACTACCACCATACCTAAGTCTGTCACTACCACAATACCAAAGTCTGTCATTGCCACCATACCAAAGTATGTCACTACCACCATACCTAAGTCTGTCACTCCCACCATCCCAAAGTCTGTCACTACCAACCATACCAAAGTCTGTCACTTCCAGTCATACCAAAGTCTGTCACTACCACCATACCAAAGTCTGTCACTATCACCATACCTAAGTCTGTCGCTACCACCAAACCAAAGTCTGTCAAAACCACCATATATACCAAAGTCTGTCACTACCATAATACCAAAGTCTGTCACTATCACCATACCAAAGTCTGTCACTACCACCATACTAAAGTCTGTCAATACCACCATATCTAGGTCTTTCACTACCACCATACCAAAGTATGTCACTACCACCAAACTAAAGCCTGTCACTACCACAGACCAAAGTCTTTCATTACCACTATAACAATGTCTGTCACTGCCACCATACCAAAGAATGTCACTACCACCATACCTTAGTGTGTCGCTACCACCATACCTAAGTCTGTCACTACCACAATACCAAAGTCTGTCATTGCCACCATACCAAAGTATGTCACTACCACCATACTAAAGCCTGTCACTACCACAGACCAAAGTCTTTCATTACCACTATAACAATGTCTGTCACTGCCACCATACCAAAGAATGTCACTACCACCATACCTTAGTGTGTCGCTACCACCATACCTAAGTCTGTCACTACCACAATACCAAAGTCTGTCATTGCCACCATACCAAAGTATGTCACTACCACCATACCTAAGTCTGTCACTACCACAATGCCAAAGTCTGTCATTGCGACCATACCAAAGTATGTCACTACCACCATACTAAAGCCTGTCACTACCACAGACCAAAGTCTTTCATTACCACTATAACAATGTCTGTCACTGCCACCATACCAAAGAATGTCACTACCACCATACCTTAGTGTGTCGCTACCACCATACCTAAGTCTGTCACTACCACCATCCCAAAGTCTGTCCCTACCAACCATACCAAAGTCTGTCACTACCATCCTACCAAAGTCTGTCACTACCACCATACCTAAGTCTGTCACTACCACAATACCAAAGTCTGTCATTGCGACCATACCAAAGTATGTCACTACCACCATACCTAAGTCTGTCACTACCACAATACCAAAGTCTGTCATTGCGACCATACCAAAGTGTGTCACTACCACCATACCTAAGTCTGTCACTACCACAATACCAAAGTCTGTCATTGCCACCATACCAAAGTATGTCACTACCACCATACCAAATTCTGTCACTACCGCCATACAAAAGTCTGTCACTACCACCATACCTAAGTCTGTCACTCCCACCATCCCAAAGTCTGTCACTACCAACCATACCAAAGTCTGTAACTACCACCATACCAAAGTCTGTCACTACCATAATACCAAAGTCTGTCACTATCACCATACCTAAGTCTGTCGCTACCACCAAACCAAAGTCTGTCAAAACCACCATATATACCAAAGTCTGTCACTACCATAATACCAAAGTCTGTCACTATCACCATACCAAAGTCTGTCACTACCACGATATCAAAGTCTTTCAATACCACCATACCAAAGTATGTCACTACCACCATACCTAAGTCTGTCACTCCCACCATCCCAAAGTCTGTCACTACCAACCATACCAAAGTCTTTTCACTACCACTATACCAATGTCTGTCCCTGCCACCATACCTAAGTCTGTCATTACTATCATATTACAGTCTATCACTACCACCATACCAAAGTCTGTCACTAC
>NW_018479973.1:187483-220436 GCF_002113885.1 Mizuhopecten yessoensis | reverse complement strand
TATCATATCCAACCCTATAAGTTAGCACTTCTGCTGAGTAACTTCAAACTTATCGAAATTTCCATCTTTTGTTTTACCCTACTCTGCACATTTTTTCCCATACTATTTAAGAAAAGTTGGAAATTTGATTTATAGACCTAGTTCGCAGAGGTTTATATAAACTTTTGAAGGTTCTATTAAGAATAATTCGATTTACACCATCTTCATAACACATGTGCAAAAGGAACCTTTTTGGTCTTTTTCACGATTTGATCAAACAGGTCACGGAATAATGATGAAATAATTCGATAATTTCTGTTTTGTTAAACAGATGTCTCCAAAATCTATCCCTTCTCTTTTCATGTTCACAGGTTTATCATTATTAGAAGTGGCACAAGCACGTTATGTATCATGACAAAAATAAAATTTATATTTAGTAGACGGCATAATTAGCAATATACTCTATTTTTATTTGCCTCACGGGAAACCATTTGCGGCAAGCAGCTCGATACAGCCATAAATACGGATCCAACTCCATCGACACATTTCTCGTAATAACAGTCACTTGTACAGTAAACGTTCATAGACGAAACCTTGTATTTGTCTGCTGAGCTCCTTTCCTCTCTGACTCAACAGCTTGTCAATCAGAATGCCAAAACAGTTAGCGCCCATTTATCTAATAACATATGGTCTATTGCACTGTGGTTTCCATTTACGTGGTATTATCACTCACTCACTTTTAAAATGATGCTCAGTGGAGTTCTTTTGATGATCATAGTCACGTACACAATGTTGACCACTGACAGAGTTATGTCACTCTCTGCAATGTGTTTCATAAAGCTGTCATATTTGCGCTCATTTGACACGTTATCCCGGAATTTCCTCCAGATCTGAAATATTGCAGTTATCATTTTATACAGCTTTCGATTATGTAACTCATTGTCTTTATTTGTTCCTCAAGTGTTTATCAGTGTTACCTCGATAATGTATTTTGTGTTGTTTTATGAGTATTTCTATCGTTTCTGTCGTTGCTATGGTACAGTTCTCATATAAAGACTCTTACAGGGTACACGTGATGTCCACTTCCGTCTCCAAGTCTATTTATAACCATGGTATATCTTACCTTTGTATCGTCACCCGGCACGTAACCAGACCCTGTATTAACCAACCATAGTATCAATATCCCCCTTAGATATCATAGAAAAAATATACATGTATATTTATTGTCACATATTTTTTTTGATTTACGTCTATATATTATTGTATATTATATCATATCACGTCAACAACATAAGTAAACATTACAACACGTCAATTTAATCGTTACATCACGCCGATGTCATCAACACATTTTCTGTCCTTGCAAACATCCAAATATAATGACACGTATTTGACTAAGATTTGAAAAAAAAATCATGGAAGAAAACTACTAACTTGTCCAAATGTTTTCTTAATCTCTTACAAGCACAATGTTCTGCATGTATTAACTACCATCAAAGTATCCGACAACGTTTGGTACAATTAGAGCAGGAACACCTATAATACCCCTCTGATGAGACATAGGTATAGAATCAGAGTATAGCGATACACGGTTCTTGTAACTCCGAAATTTCTGGTACACCAGCCACGTCATCAGACCATCCCCAGGCTTATCAAGTATCTCACAACCTTCAAATTACCTTTTACGCCACCAGACTATCCCCGGGCTCCACAGGTAGCTCCCACACTTCAAAATACATTTTACGTCACCAGACCATCTCAGGCTCCACACGTATCTAACACATTTCAAAATACCATTTGCGTCAACAGACCATCCCCAGGCTCCACAAGTATATCACACACTTCAAAATACCTTTTACGTCATCAGACCCAGAAATCCACAAGTATCTAACACACTTCAAAATAGCTTTTACGATACAAGACCATACCAGGCTCCACACGTATTTAATACACTTCAAAATACCTTTTACGTCACCAGACCCAGAAATCCACACGTATCTAACACACTTCAAAATACCTTTTACGTTACCAGACCATCCCAGGCAACACACGTATCTAATACACTTTAAAATACCTTTTACGTCACCAGACCCAGAAATCCACACGTATCAAACTCATTTCAAAATACTTTTTACGTTACCAGACCATCCCAGGCTCCACACGTATCTAATACACTTCAAAATACCTTTTACGTCACCAGACCCAGAAATCCACACGTATCTAACACATTTCAAAATACCTTTTACGTCACCAGACCATCCCGGGCTCCACACGTATCTAACACATTTCAAAATACCTTTTACGTCAACAGACCATCCCCAGGCTCCACAAGTATATCACACACTTCAAAATACCTTTTACGTCATCAGACCCAGAAATCCACAAGTATCTAACACACTTCAAAATACCTTTTACGTTACCAGACCATCCCAGGCTCCACACGTATCTAATACACTTTAAAAAACATTTTACGTCACCAGACCCAGAAATCCACACGTATCTAACACACTTCAAAATACCTTTTACGTTACCAGACCATCCCAGGCTCCACACGTATCTAATACACTTCAAAATACCTTTTACGTTACCAGACCCAGAAATCCACAAGTATCTCACACACTTAAAAATACCTTTTACGTCACCAGACCATCCCAGGCTCCACACGTATCTAATACATTTCAAAATACCTTTTACGTATAATATAGACACACACATGTTTATACCTATATTATAATATAGACACACACATGTTCATACCTATAGTATAATAAAGACACACATATGTTCATACCTATATTATAATATAGACAAACACATGTTTATACATATAGTATAATATAGACACACACATGTGTATACCTATATTATAATATGCCGCATATAATATTTTAAGTAATTCGTATCCTACGGACATACCTCCATTAGGATCCAGTGTTATATGAGATTTTACCGTCTATATTACTTCTTTGACCCATATATTATAATATAGACACACACATATTTATACCTATATTATAATATAGACAAACACATGTTTATATCTATATTATAATACGTTTTTGATCCACGTTTTGTACTTTGTAACTAACATCACATTTCCTGTTTAGTTATATCGATACTTTAACATGAACTGGATTCAAGGTGAGTAACGTAAAAGGTCACAGTGCGCTCTGCTGACGACTGTAATTATACATTCTAGCATTCATCAGCAGACAGAATAGAGGATTGATCTCTTTTAAACCATATCAGCAAGATAGCGAAGCTAAACAATTGTAAAATCATTAGTGTCGTTCTTTCCTTTAAATTATCGATTCCATTTCCGCAAAGGACTGCACTGCCTTTGAAAAGAACATGTCTGGAATTGAAAGAGACAAATAACATGAAAAATTTACCCACTGAACTTGAATCCTGTTGTTTTTGGTTTTTCGTTAACACATAACATGGGACATTCTGCACGCTTATTAGTTAGTCAATGCGCTTTTAGAGACCTGGGAATCGGATACAAAGATTTGTTCGGAAAGGTCAGAGACGTAATGCCATACTGCAAGACACTTTGCTATTTCGAGCTCGACAGAAGGCATGCCTACACATGGTGCGTGTGCCAGCATTCCGAGGCATTGATGAGGACAGGATTACAGGGGGTATAGCGTGGAAATACCGTTGATGAGGCCGCGTCTCGTGATATCCTTTCCATCAGCCGACTCAGCCACCTAGTATGTAATTTAGGATATACGTCGATGTTTAAATGTAAATGATCAGGCAGAATAGAAAGAAAGTCTCTTTCGTTGTGTACAAACAAATAATTAAGAATGGTGACAGTACTATAGGAGTAAATTAGATGAGTAAAGGTTGCATTTGTGAGAAATAAGATAGCAATTTTGAAACGATATTTAGATGGGAAACATGTCCATGGGGGTTTATTAGATATGTCAACATTTTGTTGCGGTATATTAGATATGATAACATTTCTGTGGTGGTATATTTTACATTGTATAATGTTTTCCGTCTTAGATCTATAATAGCTTGCTAAATCAACAATTCACCTAATTGTTCTGATAAACACAATTGATTTATCATTGGTAGCTTCACGAATCATAAACAACTATCTAGCTCCCAATTTGACAAGGATTCACTTGTTTTTATTAAAGGTTTTAGTTAAAAACAGGATACAGCGTTATCTTTCATTTTCCAAATTAAAAACCAGACTTGGGGTTGATGTTATCAACAATTGTGAATAATCATTTATAAGTGAATGACTGCCAATGGCCTGATGGCAAGGGATTTTCAGTGACAGAGCTTTCTTTCTCCTGCTTGTCCGATCAGGTAATGCCCGACTACTTAGTTCCTACCCATGACAATATTTTACCATTGCAGTGAAGTTAAACTTTTGAAAAAGAGATCGTTGTAAGTACACATAATGAAGTACAACGCTTGGTTATAGAAGACCTGTAGTTAGCCTTTGGTAAGGTAGCTACTATGAAATCCCGATATTGTAATGATTGATACATGTACAGGAGTAGGCATACCATATCTCAGTATTGTAAAGCGGGTTAGGTGGGATTTTCACTTCTAGATAGAGTGCTACATCAAATATCTAGTCAAAGTAGTAAAAACTTGATGATCCCTTTCCGATGATTTTACCAAATGTGAAATCAATGATATTATTACTGTAGAGAGAAAACCGATAAAATTAGAACACGATACGACCAAGAAAATGTTTTCATGATGATTTCTTGAATTAAGTACAAAGGAGAATAGGATCAGGTGTTCAAGGGAGGAGAGCGTTTTCTGCTTCAGCGAAAACATCCGCCAGTTAACCGTACACGTGCTAACCTTTAAACAACACTGTACGCCAAATGAGCAATATAGAAAAGAGTTCGACATTCAAATCCATGTTGAAAAAAAGAGTACATACGAATGATTTTGTAATTACAATCAGAATAAAATAAGAGAACTTTTACGATCGGAACATCATAATCGTCACGTTTATCGTACAGCTAGGTAGTAATCCGTCTCTGTTGTTGATACCGTGAGTACAGATGGAGAACGTGGTCCATGTAGAGGAGACAGTAGTGACCTTTATATCAAGATCAGGAGGTTTTATACAATGGACAGGGTCAATAATTCTTGTTTTATTGCCAAAATATCTGGAAGTGGAGTTAAAGGAATTTGTAAGTAAATTTCATGTTATTTTGGTTTTTTTATTTATTCATTATTTATTATTTATTTATTCAGGGATTAACTTGAACGATTGATTAAATTTTTGAGCCATAACATAAAATACGAGTGTACTCTGAATGAACCACGAGAGTTTATGAATCATTCAAGTTTATACTTATTTAATTCTAAGATAAAGAAAAAAACTATTAAATATTTTCAAACTTTTAATTTGATAAATCATGCATCAAATGATGCAATACTCAAAATTATTTCAAAAAATCGATACGCCGACGTCATAACGAAACCATCATCCAATCAAAACGCTTGAAACAGTTCGTTCGTCTGAAAGTAGTTATTTCGTCAGTTTTTATGTTATGTGCTGATAACATAAACAATAAACCAATAGAAAAGCTTGTTTCTAACAGAATTAAATTATTTATGATTAATTGCCAATGCCGATAATGATAACCTATTATAAAAAAGAAGCCTCGTTTGAAATATAATAACAAAAAGGCCAGAAGAAAGATGCAGTTAGCTCACACAGCATGCCAATATTCTGGTGTGAAACCTCGTCACTGAACCCACAAATATACTCTTTGCCCAGAACTAAATTATTCCAAAAATTTCATCCTCAGTATATTTCATCTTGGCATTTGTCTCGTTTAACAAAAACAGAAAAAGAAAAAGATTAAACATATTTAACAGCAAAATAAATATTTATGTCGCCGTTGGCCTTTGTTTTAATATTTGAGGTATGTTTTTAAAAAGAGTGGAAAAGGCAAATGTTCTGATAGAAGAAATATCCTTGAGGAGATTTTGCTCATGATGGACCTTCTGAGTTCTTCAAAATCCACATTCCGTAGATCCCATTTTTGGAGTTTGGAATTTACTGATTTAATGGTATTTAAAGTAGTAGTAAGAAGCATAGATAATGATTTGTGTGAGCCACAAGCAGATCCAAAGATAAATTGTTGTGTAAGAGGATTCTTTCGTAGTGTTCGGAATCCTATACAAACAAGGCATACCCGTATTGGTCGTGGTAACAAGGTTGTTGCGCTCACAGTATAACATCAGTCCAACATATACAAGTTAAATGAGCATTTTGTCGATTTTAGGTAGTAAATATAATTATCCTTTGGGATTTGTATACACATGCCTCATTTCATTATCAACTGACGTCACAACATTAATGACGTTTTATGTTTGTTATTCTAACGTCGTGATGTTCCAATTGTCATTGGTATCGGGACGTGCTGTCGTTGTGTACATCACCTACCACAGCTGTACCTAGCCGTTAAGTCTATTGTATAAAGAAATAGAGCCATAGACTCAGGGCAAGTATATAGTCGCCGCGAATTATCGACTGTATGCTCAGTCTCTTACATAAAAGTACCAGCCTGACCCTTTGTGTGGGTCGGTAAACGTGGTGAGGGTCGCAGTAAGAAAAAACGCGTTATAAATTTTACATATTACTACCGCGTACCTTACAATTCCTCCTCAATCATTGAGGACAGCGAAATCATGTGATCAGTTGTTCGTATGTTTTATGATATCGTTATATTCCAAAAGCTGGAGGGCATTGTTTAGGTTTTAGCATCTTGTCCAGTTTCGATTTTGTATTTATGAAATGAAATGGTTAACTTTAAAATTAATTGTGCGTGCAGTTTCATAAGGTTTCTAGCACCGTAACATAGAAAATTGTTAATGGTATAGAATTGTATACGGGCAATGCATTTCAAACTTTAAAAATTGTATCCATGATGGTTTGTATATGTTTACGAACCTTGTTAGCAAAAGCGATCATGCTAACCAAGACACACTGTATCTATCTGTATAGATTTGTGGATGGACTGCGATTGTTATGTTATTATATAATACAGATATATCTCTGAATAGATTTGTGGATGGACTGTGATTGTTATGTTATTATATAATACAGGTATATCTCTGTATAGATTTGTGGATGGACTGTGATTGTTGTGTTATTATATAATACAGATATATCTCTGTATAGATTTGTGGATGGATTGTGATTGTTATGTTATTATATAATACAGATATATCTATCCGTATAGATATGTGGATGGATTGTGATCTTTCTGTTTATTGAATTGTACTGCTTTTGATAAATTTATTTCTAATTCAATTCACTTTTTACATGTAGTTTGTACTTATTGTTATACATATAATGTTCAAGTATATGGATATTTATTTATAGTTTTCTAATTAACGTATATATACGTATAACGTTCCTTATACGTCAGAGCCGAGTAGTTTAAAAGCCAACTGTTAATGAAAGCTTACAAAAAATTCCAGATTTCATTTTCTTTTTTTTGTATTTGATATGCGCAATCAAAACTATTTACTGTATACAGGGAACATATTTAATGAGGTCCAATGCCCTCATTACGGAGTTGAATTAATCATTATAGCGAATTTAAGTAAACAGCATGATAAACATAGTAATTAAATGAAAAGGGAAAAGTAACACAGGGCGATAATTAGTTTCATTGGGTAAGAGCGGAGTATGCTTAGGCGAAAATTTCCCATTTAACAGTATGTTTAGATTCATAACAAGCATTTGCAAACAAGAAACGTGAATAATTATTGAATTGAGTTTTTTTAGTTAATGCTGAAGCAGCCTTTGAACAAATGTCTCTAGCACTTTGACCATTCAGAACGTTGACCAATCAGAACGTTGACCTGTCAGGACGTTGAGAAATCAGAACGTTGACCTGTCAGGACGTTGACCTGTCAGAAAATTGACCAATCAGAACGTTGACCTGTCAGAAAGTTGACCAATCAGAACGTTCACCTGTCAGAAAATTGACCAATCAGAACGTTCACCTGTCAGAAAGTTGATCAATCAGAACGTTGACCACTCAGAACGTTGACATGTCAGAACGTTGACCAGTCAAATTACAAGAAGTGTTAACCATGTGATTGACGTTTTGGCAACTAACACCACCATTGCCAATTACTAGTAACTGAAGTCGACGGACAGTGATAACTGTCGTAAATTGATACTAATTTGCCTGTAATTGTATGTGCATTTATATGAAGATGTTTGTGTTAAACGTTTCTACCTGTATTAATAGTGAGTCAAAGATAATGGAGTTGGGAGAAAATCTCCTAAATGTATGTATTTGACGGTTTCCAAAAGGTTAAACGAAACAAAAACGGTTTATAGATAGATATATAAATTGTTTATTTCGTGTTTATCAATTTATACTTTTACTGGGAGGATTATCTTCCAAAGAATCTAATTCTCTTTTAGTAAAAAATGTTCCTTAACAAGAAAGGAGGGCATTTAATTCGAAGAGGGATGGGTGTGGGAATGAGGTTTAGATGGGGGGAATTAAGCCGTGTACAGATAATATGGTAGAATTTATTGATTGGATAGAGTGGTGACAGAAGATGTGTTTGTATACAAGATGCCAACCCATGTGTTCACGGTGAATATATAATATAATAAAGAAACGTCTGGTGATCCATCCTTTAGGTACACTCGGACGAAGTGAAGACAGAAAATAACATCAATTTCACGACTGATGCTGAAGCTATCTCAAGCGTAGGTGTATGCCGGGAACTATGCATTGTGGGTAATGGCGAGTTAATAATCCAGTTATCATTGACTTTCCGGGTCGTACTTAGCGGCAAATTAAAGTCGATAATACCGTTACCAACTAAGATTAGGCTAATCACGATCCGACACACAACGAACTATTTGGGAATCCTATTCTCTGTTGTTATACGAGGTTTATTGTGACAAGTGTATCAAAGATAACATAGTATACGGCTAGCGGGGTGAGGGATAAATCAACCTCATGTACGTACGGTTCCTGCTGTTTCATCTCCTCACAACCACAAAATACCCTTTTTACCAATTTGTCCCAAAACAACAACTTCACAGACAAATATCAATCGTTGTGCAGCGAGTAATTAGATGTCTCATTATTTAATTAATTAACTATTTGGCAGCAACTTCTGTCCTATTTGTAAATTGTAGTTTATGTTCCATACACAAACGTTATTAATGTCCTTATGTTAAAAACCACAGATGAACATTGTATATTTTAAAATCCACAACGATGAAGTTAATCGACATCATTATTCAATATTTTGAACAACGGTAATTAACATGAAGACTGAAACATCACACATTACATTTTTTGTTGAATATCAAGTGGAAAAACGGCAACTGATAAGAATCAGCAAGAATGTTAAGTAAACCTAGTAATATGAAAAGTACATACCTGAGCACAACTAGCTGAGGGAAAGCAAAATAAGGGAACATCCATATGAAATTTGAGTAAGATCTCTTTTCTTTATTAGAAATAGCGATAACAAACCTGTAAACATGTTAAAATCGAAGATGGCCGCTTGTCGGTCATTATGTTTTCTCGATCAGTCTAAGAATGACATGTGCATAACAAGGTACCAATGGTTACATATCAAATTGGAGAAAGATTCCTTTAGTACTTTCTGAGAGATAATGATGACAAGAATTGTTTAAGGACGGGTAAACGGCGGAAGACGGACATACGACCACAGATGCAGGGAATTTTTAATAGCCCACTATCATCAGATGGTTGGCTTAAAAGCTACATTGCCGATACTCCAGGGCCAATTTCAAACTACAAGACAATTAAAAATGTACTTCATCGCCAATACACCAGGGCCAATATCGAACAACACGTCATTAAAAAAATCGTACAGTATCGCAAATACACCACATCGAAGTGTAACAATAATTCGATACAAAAATAAACTACATCGCTCATGCACCAGGGGGAAAATCGAACTACAAGTTAATAAAAACTACACTACCTTAACAATGCACCAGGGCCAATTTGGAACTATAAGTAAATAAAATATATATTTAATCGCGATCCACAAGGACAAAAACCAAACTAAAATAGAAAACAAAATAAAAATTCACTACATCGCGAATATGTCAGGGCTTTGTTCGAAATACAAGTAAATAAATGACAACATCCACAACATTGTCTACCAAAAACGATTACCTATAACTGACAACGTCTACAACCATGTCTACCTAACACTATTACCTATAACCGACAACATCTACAACCTTGTCTACCTTACACTATTACCTATAACCGACAACATCCACAACCTTGTCTACCTTACTCGATTACCTATAACTGACGACATCCACAACCTTGTCTATCTAACGTGATTACCTATAACTGACAACGTCTACAACCTTGTCTATCTAACGTGATTACCTATAATTGACAACGTCTACAACCTTGTCTACGTTACACGATTACCTATAACTGACAACATCCACAACCTTGTCTATCTAACGTGATTACCTATAACTGACAACATCTACAACCTTGTCTATCTAACGTGATTACCTATAATCGACAACATCTACAACCTTGTCTACGTTACACGATTACCTATTACTGACAACATCTACAACCTTGTCTATCTAACACGATTACCTATTACTGACAACATCTACAGCCTTGTCTATCTAACACGATTGCCTATTACTGACAACATTTACAACTTTGTCTATCTAACGTTCTTACCTATAACTGACAACATCCACGACCTTGTCTATCTAACGTGATTACCTATAATCGACAACATCTAGAACCTTGTCTACGTTACACGATTGCCTATTACTGACAACATCTACAACCGTGTCTACATTATACGATTACATATAGCTTACAACATACACAACCGTGTCTACCTAACACTATTACTTATAATTCACAATATATACAACCCTGTCTATCTAACACGATCACCTATTACTGACAACATCTACAACGTTGTCTATCTAACGTGCTTACCTGTAACTGACAACATATACAACCTTGTCTACCTTACACGATAACCTATAACTGACAACAACCACAACATTCTTTACCTAACACGATTACCCATAACTGACAACATCTACAACCGTGTCTACATTATACGATTACATATAGCTGACAACATACACCACCGTGTCTACCTAACACGATTACTTATAATTCACAATATATACAACCTTGTCTACCTTACAGGATTACCTATAACTGACAACATCCATATAATTATCTATCTAACACGATTACCTATAACTGACAATATCCACGACTTTGTTCATCTAACACGATTACCTATGACTCACAACATCTACAACCTTGTCTATCTAACACGATTACCTATGATTCACAACATCTACAACCTTGTCTATCTAACACGATTACCTATAACTGACAACATCTACAACCGTGTCTACCTCACACGATTACCTATAACTGACAACATCCACAACCTTGTCTACCTAACATGATTACCTATAACTAACAACATCTACAACCTTGTCTACGTTACACAATTACTTATAACTGACAACATCCACAACCTTGTCTACCGTACACGATTACCTATAACTGACAACATCCACAACCTTGTCTACGTTACACGATTACCTATAACTGACAACATCTTCAACCTTGTCTACGTTACACGATTACCTATAACTGACAACATCCACAACCTTGTCTATCTAACACGATTACCTATAACTGACAACATCTACAACCTTGTCTACGTTACACGATTACCTATAACTGACAACATCTACAACCGTGTCTACCTTACACGACTACCTATAACTGACAACATCCACAACCTTGTCTACCTCACACGATTACCTATAACAGACAACATCTACAACCTTGTCTACGTTACATAATTATCTATAACTGACAATGTCTACAACCTTGTCTACCGTACACGATTACCTATAACTGACAACATCCACAACCTTGTCTACGTTACATGATTACCTATAACTGACAATATCTACAACCTTGTCTACCTAACACGATTACCTATAACTGACAACATCCACAACCTTGTCTATCTAACACGATTACCTATAACTGACAACATCTACAACCTTGTCTATCTAACACGATTACCTATTACTGACAACATCTACAACTTTGTCTATCTAACGTGATTACCTATAACTGACAACATTCTCTCCTTGTCTATCTAACACTATTACCTATAACTGACAACACACACAACCTTGTCTATCTAACACTATTACCTATGACTGACAACATCCACATCCTACATAGTATGTTATTCCTAATTCGTTGTGTTCAATAACATTCGGACAATGTTTTATGCAAAAGGTTTAAAACACAAAATCCTCTGTCGTTCTTGGGTTAATATGTGTCACTGATAATGGTAAATACGATTTGACTTGTGGACGGAGATGAAATGTGACCACGAGCTCCTAGCAACAGGTCCCGCGGGAAACCGTTCCCCTCTCTACCACTTCAAACAACCGTTCAATCCTTACTGCCGGAGCGCCGGCATGGTCAACCGGCACATATAGCACCACAATATGTCCAACTGTATGGTAGCAAATTGCTAGTATTAACTTTTACATGTACTGGACACAATTTCCTGGTTTGAGAATAATTGATATTGTATGAGTTACAGAGTATCCATCGGCAGAGAACTCGCCGCGTGTTTCTGGCGTATGTAGAAATAACTATGCAATGATTGTCGTTTATGTTGATTATAAAGATAAGGACCAAATGATAGACAAACAATATTTCAACGGAAAATGTTGGGATACCAGAACCAACACATTGAAGCCATGGTAGATTAGGGAATGTATTGTGTAGTACGATACGGCTCAAAACAATTGTTATCAGCCTGCGTATCTCGTCATATACAGAAATGCCGACAGCCCATTGTTTGGATAGTGTCTTTCTGTGTCTCTAAGTTGTTCATTTTTGGATTTTGAAGAGTTCAGCCGACGTTTAAGCCAAAACATGTTTTTTATTGTCAGGTCAATGTTAAGTTTCGATTTTTCCTGTTTTTGACGCTGTTTCTGTGTCACGTCTGTGTTGATTACTCCGTACGTGCTGTTGTCGTATTTACTTTGGTTTGAAATCCAATCAGCTCGAGTTGTTGTCTTTTGTTTTGCTATCGCCACGGTTACTATTGTTTTGTTTTCATATCGAGCTGGCATTAGTTTTGATTTTTTTCTGTGGTTCCTTAAGGCTGATTGATGTCCCATCAGCTCCTGTTGATTTGTTTTAATGTCTCTTTTTTGCCGATGTTTTCTTGGTGTTCCCGCGGTTTCTGTTGCTGTTTTCTTCTCATAGACAACGCACGACACCTAATACATTAAGACGGGTTAGAAATCCTTTACAACAAAAGGAACAATTTGTGAAAGTCATTAAGATCCATCAACACGAACAGTAAATTGCATGTCGAATACCAACGCAACGCTTTATATTTTGTAATTATACCAACATCACCTACCAACAGCTGTGCTCTGCAACAACCCAAATAACCTAGAACCATAAATGAGTTACGCTCACCAAACACCTAAACCCGCGTAGTTTTGTGCTCTATTGTGACTAGCGACTGCGATGGATGACAGAGGTGTTTCCTATACTATCAATAACTAATTAAACCATCAAGTCATCAGTTCTCACGTCTATAAGTTATAAATTAATATCAAAACGATATGACCTCCACAGTTAGTAATTTGATCTTAATATAATGTTCAGATTTCTAGTAAGCGTGGATGCGATACAGTACAGTACATGATTTAAAGTATGAAAGAGTGATCTCCCGTTGAGCCTTTATTTGATTCTCTATCGCGGTATCAAGGAATATCTTAAAACATCTGAGAAAATTGAGTACTTTCTGAGAAATATATCTAACAAAACTGTCGAAATCAATGATGGCCTAGAGTCGGCCATTTGTATAAGTCTCAAAAGTTAACAAGTACAACAAGAGGTCAAGGGGAACCATCATATTTTAATAAGATTCCGTCAGAACTTTCTGACCTTAACACCAACATCCAAGATGGCTGTCCGTCGGCCATTTTGTTTTTCCTGTCAGTGTCAAAAGTGAACAAGATCAACAAGAGACCAAGAGGTGCCTACATATTTAATTTGAAAGATATATCTTTAGGAATTTCTGAGCAATTGCGATAATAATTCATAACTGTCAAAATCTAAGATGGCCGTTTGTCGGTTAATTTGTTTCTCCGTTCAGTCGCAAAAGTACTCAAGCGCAACAATAAACCAAGGGGGATCTTCAAATTTGATTTAAAAAAGATCCCTCCAGTACTTTCTGATACATAGTGGTAACAAACCGTAACGTCCATATCGAAAATCATACAGTACTCTCTGAGAAATAGCGACAATAACAATTATATTATTGAAGGACAGACGACTGACAACGGATCACAGACGGACCACGGATGTAGGGCGATTTGGATAGCCCACCGCCATCAGATGGTTGGCTAATAACGTTAGGTAGAATGATATTCGTATAAAACTCGTGAGGTCAGAATAAAATAAAAATTATACAGTATTGCATTAAACCGGAACGCTAACATAACCGCCAAGTGTGATCTCCGCTAAGGCAGACTAACATAGAGGTCGATTATACAACAAACAATTTCAGGAAGGTAAACCAAACACCACAGGAGAAACGAGAGGGAAAATCAAGTCTGTTCTTCGCCACAGATACGTCCAAAGGTTATGGATTCTCAAATAAATGAAGTTTTTAATGAACTCATAATTGTGCAAATATGTGAAGACCACGATACATATTTTAAGATTTCTTAGTGATTATGGTAGCGCAGAGTAATTCACGTTATTGCTGTATTAATCATTAATTTCTGGTTATAAGTTAGGTAAACACGTCAATACGTTATAAAGACATGGTCTTCTATGGAAGAGGGCTCAGTGAACATTGAGACTGTTGCAATTTTCTTTCTGGATTTATTACTTAAACCTTGCCAAATATGAGATATTAAAGCTCGTTCAGCGAGTTTTCATAAATACGATGGCCGACAAGAGCCTGACAAAAAAATATGAATTTTCATATCCTTTTGTACCACTGTACACTTTTATATATGGTACAAAAAGATATGAAAACTCAAATCTTTGTGTACCATGTAAAGGTTTGCCATGGTACACAAACATATGCAAATTCAATTCTTTGTGTACCATGTTAAAGAGTACCGTGGTACATAAAGATTATAAACAACTTTACAAAAATACTCTTTACTTTCACATGTTTATGAACCAACAGCCGATATCAGGCGGCAAAATGATTTGAAATTTCATATCTTTCTGTACCGTGGTACACTTTTGCCCGGTACAAAAAGATATGAAAGCTTCTCTCCTTTTAGTACCGCGTTACACTTTTTTCATTTCTTTTTGTACCACCTATTAGAATAATAATCCATAAAGACTTTTTAACGTAAAACATTTATAACATTAGGTAAAGGATATTGCATAGTTGATTTCAATTTAAATGAGTAAGTAATAGTTTGGTAAATCATTTGGTGTAATAAAAATAACAGACATTCCGTGCGATAACATTCCATTGTATGTGATGACAGCCTTAGCAGGGTGTAATTTGTCATATTTGGTAACCTTTTCGTCTGATGGTTTCACATGTTTCTGTACCATGGCTGTTTTCGGCCGTTATTTTGGTACAGAAAGATACAAAAAGCAACGGGTTATTTACATGGTACAAAAATATTTGAATTTGAATATCTTTGTGTACCATATAAACGTGTACCATGGTACAAAAAAGGTATGAAAATTCACATATTTTTGCCAGGCTCTTGTCGGCCATCGTAGATAAAGACGTGCGGTCCGACACATAAATACGGTGACAAGGGGGATCACTCCATCAGGCTTGCAAGCGAGTACAACATATCAGGTTCATATAACTACCTGCAGGCAGCGATATTATTCCTACATCAAGTTAAAGCCAGTGTGTATTGATGCAATCTGATTAAAATCATCTGTTACATGGCTCCGCCGTTCAGGCGTAGTACGAAGTTAACGAAGCCATGTAACATATGATTATAATCAGATTGGTATTGATGGCCTGTCGATTTGTTATTTATGTTAGAGGAGGACTCTCCTGTCAACAAGAGTTAGCTTCATATGGCAGCGGATTAGCGATATAAAAGTTGTTAGCAGATTGATGTTTTGTAATAATGTGATGCATAGTAAAATAATTATAAATGTATTTAAAAATGATTTTTCTAACATTTTGCTAAAACAAGATGTAACAGAGATAAGTAAATAGTTGCCTACCTCATTAGCTAAACCTTATCCTTTATAAATCGCATTTATGTTAGCCATCTTCCAGCTTAGAGGAATAGTACCTGTTTCAAGTGTTTTATTGAAAAGTAAAGTTAGAGGAAGAGTGATGGATGGCTGCAGTTTAATTATTTTTGGTATCGTACGATCAGGCCCAGCAGGTGTATTAGTATCTAAGAGGGACAGTTGATCTTTAATATCTTGTTGAGTAATGATAATATTATGTATTGAATAGGCAGAAGTATTTATTGTTGGAGTTATTGGTTCAGTATCTCCAGAAGTTGTGGATATTGACTTAAAATACTTATTTAAACATTCTGCTTTGTCAAATTGATGCTGAATAAATAAATAATTATGTTTGAGTGGAGGTATAGAGTTAGCTTTATTATTGATATTGCAAACATATTTAGCAATTTTCCACCATTTGTGAGAAGGGATAGTTTTGTTACTCAGAGATTTTTGTAAGTTTGCTATGTATTTTTTCTTTGCTTCCCGTATTTTACTTATTGTATCATTCCTAATTTTTCTATAATTTCTCCAATGAATTTCAGAATTACTACATTTAGCTATTTTATTGGCTGTATTTCTTTGTCTCATTTTAATTCTTATATCATTTGTCATCTACTTCTTATCGTTTGGTCTTACTGTTACATCTACGCTTGGTATATTAGTTTGTTTATTTTATCACATAAAATGTTGTTAAATTCATTACATTCATATCTATTAATAAGATTTTCCCCGTATCTTTCAGTTATATGTCTATTAAATTTAACAACATCTGCATCTTGATGAATTGAGATCTTCTTTTGATATGTATGTTGTTTGAAGACAATATCATGGATGTTAAACGGGGTCAGCAAATGGTCACTGCAAATAGGAGGAGATATAGATGCATTTTTCACTGAGTTGTCATTATTCGAAAAAACAATATCTATTGATGTTGAAGAAGTTGGAGTGATACGGGTGGGTTCATTAATAAAACTGCAAAGATTAACTTTTGCCATAAGTCTACGAACATAAGAATGAGGATTTAGATTCAACATATTAATATTTAGATCACCAGTAACTACTAGTTCCAAGTTAGTATTAGTTGCCTTTTCTAGGACAGAGTCTAATGTTTCCCAATATCTAACCGGTGATTCAGGTCTAGATATACAACAAAGAAGAAATTTATGTGATTCAATGTGGACTTCCACATCTCAATTTCAATATGTTCAAGATCAGGTCCTGTTTTAGTGTAAAAAATATGTTTATGGTAGTATGACAGCAAATATACTTTAGCAGGCATATCGTACCCTGGTAGTTGACCTAGAAGCAGGAGATATAATTCATTGTAATCTATAGCCGTATAGGTCATTACGCCATGGAAAACATGTAATAATTAAAGATATGGTGTGAGATACAAAGTCTGTAAACACATATACAATGTAGGTATTAAAGATATTGTGTGAGATACAAAGTCTGTAAACACATATACAATGTAGGTATTAAAGATATTGTGTGAGGTACAAAGTCTGTAAACACATATACAATGTAGGTATTAAAGATATTGTGTGAGGTACAAAGTCTGTAAACACATATACAATGTAGGTATTAAAGATATTGTGTGAGGTACAAAGTCTGTAAACACATATACAATGTAGGTATTAAAGATATTGTGTGAGGTACAAAGTCTGTAAACACATATACAATGTAGGTATTAAAGATATTGTGTGAGGTACAAAGTCTGTAAACACATATACAATGTAGGTATTAAAGATATTGTGTGAGGTACAAAGTCTGTAAACACATATACAATGTAGGTATTAAAGATATTGTGTGAGGTACAAAGTCTGTAAACACATATACAATGTAGGTATTAAAGATATTGTGTGAGGTACAAAGTCTGTAAACACATATACAATGTAGGTATTAAAGATATTGTGTGAGGTACAAAGTCTGTAAACACATATACAATGTAGGTATTAAAGATATTGTGTGAGGTACAAAGTCTGTAAACACATATACAATGTAGGTATTAAAGATATTGTGTGAGGTACAAAGTCTGTAAACACATATACAATGTAGGTATTAAAGATATTGTGTGAGGTACAAAGTCTGTAAACACATATACAATGTAGGTATTAAAGATATTGTGTGAGGTACAAAGTCTGTAAACACATATACAATGTAGGTATTAAAGATATTGTGTGAGGTACAAAGTCTGTAAACACATATACAATGTAGGTATTAAAGATATTGTGTGAGGTACAAAGTCTGTAAACACATATACAATGTAGGTATTAAAGATATTGTGTGAGGTACAAAGTCTGTAAACACATATACAATGTAGGTATTAAAGATATTGTGTGAGGTACAAAGTCTGTAAACACATATACAATGTAGGTATTAAAGATATTGTGTGAGGTACAAAGTCTGTAAACACATATACAATGTAGGTATTAAAGATATTGTGTGAGGTACAAAGTCTGTAAACACATATACAATGTAGGTATTAAAGATATTGTGTGAGGTACAAAGTCTGTAAACACATATACAATGTAGGTATTAAAGATATTGTGTGAGGTACAAAGTCTGTAAACACATATACAATGTAGGTATTAAAGATATTGTGTGAGGTACAAAGTCTGTAAACACATATACAATGTAGGTATTAAAGATATTGTGTGAGGTACAAAGTCTGTAAACACATATACAATGTAGGTATTAAAGATATTGTGTGAGGTACAAAGTCTGTAAACACATATACAATGTAGGTATTAAAGATATTGTGTGAGGTACAAAGTCTGTAAACACATATACAATGTAGGTATTAAAGATATTGTGTGAGGTACAAAGTCTGTAAACACATATACAATGTAGGTATTAAAGATATTGTGTGAGGTACAAAGTCTGTAAACACATATACAATGTAGGTATTAAAGATATTGTGTGAGGTACAAAGTCTGTAAACACATATACAATGTAGGTATTAAAGATATTGTGTGAGGTACAAAGTCTGTAAACACATATACAATGTAGGTATTAAAGATATTGTGTGAGGTACAAAGTCTGTAAACACATATACAATGTAGGTATTAAAGATATTGTGTGAGGTACAAAGTCTGTAAACACATATACAATGTAGGTATTAAAGATATTGTGTGAGGTACAAAGTCTGTAAACACATATACAATGTAGGTATTAAAGATATTGTGTGAGGTACAAAGTCTGTAAACACATATACAATGTAGGTATTAAAGATATTGTGTGAGGTACAAAGTCTGTAAACACATATACAATGTAGGTATTAAAGATATTGTGTGAGGTACAAAGTCTGTAAACACATATACAATGTAGGTATTAAAGATATTGTGTGAGGTACAAAGTCTGTAAACACATATACAATGTAGGTATTAAAGATATTGTGTGAGGTACAAAGTCTGTAAACACATATACAATGTAGGTATTAAAGATATTGTGTGAGGTACAAAGTCTGTAAACACATATACAATGTAGGTATTAAAGATATTGTGTGAGGTACAAAGTCTGTAAACACATATACAATGTAGGTATTAAAGATATTGTGTGAGGTACAAAGTCTGTAAACACATATACAATGTAGGTATTAAAGATATTGTGTGAGGTACAAAGTCTGTAAACACATATACAATGTAGGTATTAAAGATATTGTGTGAGGTACAAAGTCTGTAAACACATATACAATGTAGGTATTAAAGATATTGTGTGAGGTACAAAGTCTGTAAACACATATACAATGTAGGTATTAAAGATATTGTGTGAGGTACAAAGTCTGTAAACACATATACAATGTAGGTATTAAAGATATTGTGTGAGGTACAAAGTCTGTAAACACATATACAATGTAGGTATTAAAGATATTGTGTGAGGTACAAAGTCTGTAAACACATATACAATGTAGGTATTAAAGATATTGTGTGAGGTACAAAGTCTGTAAACACATATACAATGTAGGTATTAAAGATATTGTGTGAGGTACAAAGTCTGTAAACACATATACAATGTAGGTATTAAAGATATTGTGTGAGGTACAAAGTCTGTAAACACATATACAATGTAGGTATTAAAGATATTGTGTGAGGTACAAAGTCTGTAAACACATATACAATGTAGGTATTAAAGATATTGTGTGAGGTACAAAGTCTGTAAACACATATACAATGTAGGTATTAAAGATATTGTGTGAGGTACAAAGTCTGTAAACACATATACAATGTAGGTATTAAAGATATTGTGTGAGGTACAAAGTCTGTAAACACATATACAATGTAGGTATTAAAGATATTGTGTGAGGTACAAAGTCTGTAAACACATATACAATGTAGGTATTAAAGATATTGTGTGAGGTACAAAGTCTGTAAACACATATACAATGTAGGTATTAAAGATATTGTGTGAGGTACAAAGTCTGTAAACACATATACAATGTAGGTATTAAAGATATTGTGTGAGGTACAAAGTCTGTAAACACATATACAATGTAGGTATTAAAGATATTGTGTGAGGTACAAAGTCTGTAAACACATATACAATGTAGGTATTAAAGATATTGTGTGAGGTACAAAGTCTGTAAACACATATACAATGTAGGTATTAAAGATATTGTGTGAGGTACAAAGTCTGTAAACACATATACAATGTAGGTATTAAAGATATTGTGTGAGGTACAAAGTCTGTAAACACATATACAATGTAGGTATTAAAGATATTGTGTGAGGTACAAAGTCTGTAAACACATATACAATGTAGGTATTAAAGATATTGTGTGAGGTACAAAGTCTGTAAACACATATACAATGTAGGTATTAAAGATATTGTGTGAGGTACAAAGTCTGTAAACACATATACAATGTAGGTATTAAAGATATTGTGTGAGGTACAAAGTCTGTAAACACATATACAATGTAGGTATTAAAGATATTGTGTGAGGTACAAAGTCTGTAAACACATATACAATGTAGGTATTAAAGATATTGTGTGAGGTACAAAGTCTGTAAACACATATACAATGTAGGTATTAAAGATATTGTGTGAGGTACAAAGTCTGTAAACACATATACAATGTAGGTATTAAAGATATTGTGTGAGGTACAAAGTCTGTAAACACATATACAATGTAGGTATTAAAGATATTGTGTGAGGTACAAAGTCTGTAAACACATATACAATGTAGGTATTAAAGATATTGTGTGAGGTACAAAGTCTGTAAACACATATACAATGTAGGTATTAAAGATATTGTGTGAGGTACAAAGTCTGTAAACACATATACAATGTAGGTATTAAAGATATTGTGTGAGGTACAAAGTCTGTAAACACATATACAATGTAGGTATTAAAGATATTGTGTGAGGTACAAAGTCTGTAAACACATATACAATGTAGGTATTAAAGATATTGTGTGAGGTACAAAGTCTGTAAACACATATACAATGTAGGTATTAAAGTTATTGTGTGAGGTACAAAGTCTGTAAACACATATACAATGTAGGTATTAAAGATTTTGTGTGAGGTACAAAGTCTGTAAACACATATAATGATTAAAGATATTGTGTGAGATACATAGTCTTCACGTAAATTTTATAATTTAAGATATTGTCTGTTATACATTGTCAACCCACACATATTATGGTTAAAGATATTGTACTAGATACATTGTCTACGCGCTCAAACATTGTGTGAGATATTTGGCCTTCCCGAAAATATAATTATTAAAAATATTGAGAACACTTAAAGGTTTTATTATGCTGATTTTATGCAATAGCTTTATAGACTATTTCAGTTTTATTGAAAAATATTTACATTCTGTATGCTTAGACCCATTGACAAAAATTACATTCATAAATGCATAACACAGGTGTTCATAGAATCTCAGCACGTGGGAACTGATAGTAACCTGATCACACTGCGTAGTAATACACTACAAAAACTACTCACTCGGAACGACCGACCTAGATGCTTAATTCTTACATCTTAAAATATTATTGAACTGTGCTTTGTGAAATATCCACGTATTCACGTGTCCTGTGCTACAAATAAACATTGAATATGGAACTACATTTTGTTGTGTTATTGTTGTTGACGGTTGCTAAGATCTCTCACGATAGTGTCACATTTCCCCGCGAAAAAACACTGTTCTCGCCACTGCGTTGCACCCGTGTATAAGCAGGAACAAACCCTGTTTATTTGTTTTATTCGTTGTTATATCGATCCACTGAAAGGATTCGTCAATGTAAATATAAGGAATGATATTTATTTTTTCAACATTTATGAGGTCATAACAACAATGGGTTTTTGGACATATTTTACATGAATCGCTAACGCGATTCATTCAATATGTCCATAAACCCATTGTTGTTATGACCTCATAAATGTTGAAAAAATAAAAATCATTCCTTAAGGAAATGTGTGCGTTTGATTAGTCCCGCAGTAATCTATAAATAGGTGGACGACTCGTGATTTCTTGTTCAGCTAGTCGGCGACTGTCGTTATACATTACATGTATAGTAACCACTAATCATGTTAATGTAAATGTACGGTAGTAATTGATCTGTGTGTCTACGAATTAAAGCTAAACTGTAAACACTTACGACGTGGCACAACAACCTTCTAACTGGATACATAGTCATGTCCATGTAACTCTAGCAATGGCCATTATATCAATGTATACATATACATATCCATAATGAACAGATCAGAGACGTCTCTGAACAGATCTACACATGGAACACCTGGTAGTGTATTATTGTTTGTATTGTGATTCAAAATAACATGTTCTTGCCACTTTAAGAAATAGACGTAAGCGGTGTACAGAAGGGTGGGGACAGTTTCGTGTAAAGGAGGTATCGAGACATGGAGATGTAGAACCTTTATCGGCGTACAGTACACTCAAGTGCTTTATCGCATATGTTTGTTCTAGACAAACACGGACAAGTACCGGACTTTTTTTCCATTTAGTGTAAATAGTTACGTGCTTGTCACCCAATGCTGATAAATAGACTAGCTGTGTAGAAGTCTCAGTGTTACCGAGTGGAGGAAAACATCGAGGTTCCCACAAAGCTAAATGATGAATTTATTTATTAATCCTTTTGTATAGTCATATGTCTTACATCATAGCATCGCGTTTGCTATTCAAATAGTTTCTTCGGTGTTTTGCTTCGCTGGATAGATCTGACTTAAGATGATATTGTGTACTTATATGTTAAAGCTATGGAGTATGTAAACACGACTTCTCAGCTGTGTTTATAGTTGTTATTACCTGAGGAACGGATAGGTATGTATAGCCAATAGAAGCGGTCGTCACTGTAATATACACATTACCTGTGAAATAGTGAAATGAGAGACGGCTACACATTAAACACCGTAGTCCCATTGTATGGTAACAATACAAAGCCAATCATCAGATTAATTTAAAACCCAGCTACAAATAAAGACCGGGATGTTGTTGAATTATTAACTTCCATCCGAAGTATAACGTGATACAGCTGTGGCGGGTGGAGATACAGTCGTGTGTAAGTCAGTCTTCCACAAGTGATCGAGGGGCGACAAGGATCGATACGACTACAGCGCCGACCTGAATACCTGCATTGTATCAGTCATAACCACCAAGTGATTTGCACATTCCGGACATAAATGTTGTGCCACGGTCCCGCCAGAGCTGGGTCCTGTCATTGAAAGTCTTTTCACACGTGTGGAGAACCGATTCCTACCCTTCTTGCTGTCACCATTCTGTATAACATTAAGTCGTCTGCCTTTTAACATTAACGTAAAGCACGTTGATTCAGGAACCTGTCCCGGAGGAACGGGCCAGTCGTTAACAGAGAACCAGGATATTAGTGAAAGTCGATCGTGGCCTAGTCTGTCTGTGAGTGTACCACTGTGATACACACCTGAGAGCGGGACGAGATAGATAAAGGACTTATTTGGCTTGCTGTGAGTGTATTGTCATTCTGACGCCCGAGGGGGCAAACGTGCCGCACACCATCGTCGTATACCTCTGCACCAGGATCAAACAAGGGCAGCCTCTGTACATCTATCTACCTAAACATCATGAGGTTGACGCCTGACCACGTGGAAGAGACATTAACTGTAGTGAAACTGCCTAACTTCGAGGAAAAGTACGACGTCAGTACACTCAACTACGACAGCATGAAGCGATATCATGGTGAAGTACACATGGAGCCTACAATGGAACCTGTTCACTACAAAGACACTATCATCCTGTTTAGTAACTGTACCAAGAAAAGATTTGTAAGCCACACGTATTATGAGCCTAAAGTGAAACCAAAGTATTTCTCCGAGACATTGGTAATATTCCCCAAACGTCCATACAAGACATTCGCCTCCTGTGTGGATTACCATATAGACGAGTGTCGGAAATGGTACCGGACTAGCATGGAATTCACTGCTCGGACCTTCACAACCAATAGAATCCAGAAACGGAAATCGGACAAACAAGCAGCCTCCTCAAAGACTGGCAACAAGTCTACTCATGATCCCGATGGACCTGGAGCCTCCCAGATATTCTTGCCAAGGTACAACAGAGATAAGATGGATGATAGTGACGATGTGATACAGAATGTAAATCTCGTAAACAGCGGATTAATGAACGGTTATAGCGGACTCAGCAATGGGCATTTAACGAACGGGGATATATTGAACGGGGAACTGTTAAACGGAGACATTCTAATACCAGGTATACAGAGTCATAGATGGGTATGATGGGTGGGAACAGTGGGGACAATATAATACCAGGTATACAGAGTCATAGATGGGTATGCTGGGTGGGAACAGTGGGGACAATATAAAACCAGGTATACAGAGTCATAGATGGGTTTGATGGGTTGGAACAGTGGGGACAATCTTCTACCAGGTATAAAAACAGGGTTATAGATGGGTTTGATGGGTGGGAATAACGGGGACATTGGCATATCAGGTATACAAAGTCATGCATGAAAAGGACGAATTACAATGGTCTTATTTGATTAAGTATTGTCAAATATGTCTTGATACTTTTCCATGTACCTAGCCATTTCATCAGACTTTGATCAGAATATCAATTCCGCTTTTACTTCAAATGAGTTGTCAATATGCAGTGTGCTACTTCTATTCCTCATGACAATGTTCTCAAGTGAACAATCTGAGACTGTTGTTGTTTCAGTACACAAGGAATTGCGTCGTTGACAAACATAGTGTGCACACTCTTAACATCAGACATGATTGATAGGGAAAGTCGATTGTCACATCTGCAAATCATTCCCTAAAATGTTTTAATTAGCGAATCTTTCAATCAAACAATATATTCTTGTTTACAAAACACAGAGTACAATGTGTGTTAGCATTGTCGTCGTACTTGACTGTTTGTCACGGATCCTCCCGAGGTTGACCGCTGTGGACTTCGGCTGGTAAAGAATGTACAGGGAACGAACCATTGTGGTTAAGTCAACCATTTCTGCTATGTCTACAATTAAGATTTTTCGTTCTGTGGTAAGAATACCGCAAATGTCGTAGGAAATTAACAGGAAAATTCCCGAGTGGCCAACACTAAGCATCTAGACGTATGTGATTGGAGATATGGATACACAGAGTGGAAAGTGACTGTGTGTGTGCTTTTGTAGGGGAATATGTCATCAGGATCTAAACGTTTAACTATTCGTCATTCTGGAAATGAGATTCCATTTGAGATAATTTAAAAATCAGATCTTTGAAGCGTTACAGACGACGCATACATAACCATCAAAGGCAGGTGTATCATAGGATATTATAATGAATCCATTTAATGAGTGTGTAAAATGTTGACGGGATACGCTTCAGTGATGTCTGTATTAAAACGATCTCACGTCCACCTGGTGTCACATTGTTTGTTGTCTATATGTGTCACGAACACAGAGCAAGGGGCGTCTTATGTTTATAGTTAATGAAAGGCCTTTGGCATACACACTGCTGTATCACCCAAAAGTATGCTACGCTTAATGACATTTTTCATTAATGTATATATTTTGTATTTGAATAGTAAATAAACATCCATTAGAAATTAAAATGACCACAAACAAATCTGATAAAGTACACGGAACTTTAAATTTGGAGAAATGGCAGTTGACATGTAATAGATTAAAGAAAACCGATTATTTTAAACTTCAAACAGAGCCAACTAAATATAGGTTCATGGGCGTAAACAACCATGTCTGCCTCTTAAATAACTTTCGCTGGATACATGTGCCAAGAACCTACAACGGTTAGCCTAGGTAAGACTACTTGAGTCCAATAATGTTTGAGAGGGACAATAACCCATTTACAATGGATGTCGTGTCTGCTGACGGCCCGTGTGATTGGATTACATATGTCCCGTTTGCAGCGGGTGGGGCATGTGTGTACAAAGGTCAAGGCTACATTCACATCATAAAATGTGAAAGAATCTTAATACAGTGTTCAATCACTAACATTAAAAGTAGCCTACAGGTAGTGTTAAAATAACTACAATACAGGTGTGTGTGTGTGTGTTACAAATGAGATTCAGTAAATTATTAAACCAGGATGTTCGCCTAAATGTATTCGATATATTTGCTTACAAGCTTAATTGACTGACGTTTTATCAGCTAGTCCTCTGCATCGTAATTGTAAGTCAAAATTATGATTAAAGGATTTAGCAAGGTGAAAATCTTTGTGATATCGTTATTTCCCAGACAGGTAACGACATATATATCAATATAGGTATGTAATAGCAACAAAACAAAGCCAGGTCTGTAACTACTTCCCCTAACGTGAGTAGGGTCACTTAATCCTTCCCCTACACAGACGTAATGTATTACCTAAACCAGACGTGTAAACAGTCCCACACACATAAACCGCTTAGCTAGCAGTTTATTCATGCAGATTAACTTGTATTAGCATACCGCCTTGTATTGACAAACATATGATTGGCTTAATTCAATAAGTTATACAACCATGACAGTATAACTTCCTTATGACATAACAGGGCCAGACTTCACGAGAGTGCGTGGTGTGTCTCGTTTTAAAATGTGTTTAACCCACATCCGGGTCTTTTCAAACTCAAAAACCACTTTACGAGAAGTGAAAGTAAAATGCTAAATAGGTAAATACGGGTTACCCCACACAGTTCTAGTATGTAAAAGGAAAAACACGGGTTACCCCATGCAACTCTAGTATGTAACAGGTAAACACTGGTTATCCTACACAACTCTAGTATGTAACAGCTAAACACGGGATACACTAAACAACTCTAGTATGTAACAGGTAAACACGGGCTACCCTACACAACTCTAGTATGTAACATGTAAACACTGGTTACCCTACACAACTCTAGTCTGTAACAGGTAGATACGGGATACCCTACAAAACTCTAGTATGCAACAGGTAAACACAGGTTATCCTACACAACTCTAGTCTGTAACAGTTCAACAAGTGTTATCCTACTCAACTCTAGTATTTAACAGGTAAATACGGATTATCCTACACAACTCTAGTATGTAACAGGTAAACACGGGTTATCCTACTCACCTCTAGTCTATAACAGGTAGATACGGGATACCCTACAAAACTCTAGTATGTAACAGGTAAACACGGGTTATCCTACACAACTCTAGTCTGTAACAGGTAAACAAGTGTTATCCTACTCAACTCTAGTATGTAACAGGTAAATACGGTTTATCCTACACAACTCTAGTATGTAACAGGTAAACAAGGGATAGCCTACAAAACTCTAGTATGTAACAGGTAAACACGGGTTACCTTACACAACTCTAGTCTGTAACAGAAAAACACGGGTTATCCTACACAACTCTAGTATGTAACAGGTAAACACTGGTTATCCTACACAACTCTAGTCTATAACAGATAAACACGGGATACCCTAAACAACTCTATTATGTAACAGCTAAACACGGGCTACCTACACAACTCTAGTATGTAACAGGTAAACACGGGATACTCTACACAACTCTAGTATATAACAGGTAAACACGGGTTATCCTACACAACTCTAGTCTGTAACAGGTAGACAAGGGTTTTCCTACACAACTCTAGTCTGTAATAGGTAAACACTGGTTACCCTACACAACTCTAGTCGATAACAGGTAAACACGGGATACCCTACAAAACTCTAGTATGTAACAGGTAAACACTGGTTATGCTACACAACTTTAGTATGTAACAGGTAAACACGGGTTATCCTACACAAATCTAGTATGTAACAGGTAAACACGGGGTACCCTTCGCAACTCGTGTATGTTACAGGTTAACACGGGTTATCCTACACAACTCTAGTATGTTACAGGTAAACACGGGTTATCCTACAAAACTCTAGTCTGTAACAGGTAAACATGGGTTACCCTACACAACTCTAGTCTGTAACAGGTAGATACGGGATACCCTACAAAACTCTAGTATGTAACAGGTAAACACGGGTTATCCTACAAAACTCTAGTATGTAACAGGTAAACACGGGATACCCTACACAACTCTAGTCTGTAACAGGTAGATACGGGATACCCTGCAAAACTCTAGTATGTAACAGGTAGATACGGGATACCCTACAAAACTCTAGTATGTAACAGGTAGACACGGGATACCCTACAAAACTCTAGTATGTAACAGGTAGACACGGGATACCCTACAAAACTCTAGTATGTAACAGGTAAACACGTGTTATCCTACACAACTCTAGTATGTTACAGGTAAACACGGGCTATCCTACACAACTCTAGTATGTTACAGGTAAACACGGGCTATCCTACACAACTCTAGTATGTTACAGGTAAACACGGGTTATCCTACAAAACTCTAGTATGTAACAGGTAAACACGGGTTATCCTACACAAATCTAGTATGTAACAGGTAAAGACGGGTTACCTTAAACAAATCTAGTATGTAACAGGTAAAGACGGGTTACCTTAAACAAATCTAGTATGTAACAGGTAAAGACGGATAACCCTACACAAATCTAGTGTGTAACAGGTAAAGACGTTTTATCCTACACAACTCTAGTCTGTAACAGGTAAACATTGGTTTTCCTACACAAATCTAGTATGTAACAGGTAAAGACGGGTTACCTTAAACAAATCTAGTATGTAACAGGTAAAGACCGATTACCCTACACAAATCTAGTGTGTAACAGGTAAAGACGGTTTATCCTACACAACTCTAGTATGTAACAGGTCAAGACGGATTACCCTACACAAATCTAGTGTGTAACAGGTAAAGACGGATTATCCTACACAACTCTAGTATGTAACAGGTAAAGACGGATTACCCTACACAACTATAGTATGTAACAGGTAAAGACGGATTACCCTACACAAATCTAGTATGTAACAGGTCAAGACGGATTACCCTACACAACTCCTTTCTGTAACAGGGTAAGCACAGGTTACGTTACACAACTCTAGTCTGTATATACAAGCTCTATAGTGTGCAACAAGTTAACTTGTCATCAATAACCTTCCATTTCACTTGAAAATGATCATTGCAAGTGATCTTAATAACAGCATATTGTAAAATGTGTATTTTTGAGTAGCAAACAATCGATTGTGGTTATTATGGGGTTTTAATATAGTATACAAAAATCTGAACGATCTTTATTTTTGTGAACGCAGCGTTCAGCTGAATGTTAGGCCCTTAAACCTATGACACAGCCAATATAAAATGTCGTTTGCTAATGAAATGAATCTAGAAGCGGAAGACGGTGCACCCTGCCAGAACTTTCAAGGTCCCCTCACACCATATTTTACTTTGATTATATATTGCCCTACAGCAAGTATTCTCGATTTTAAGTTCGAATTACAGTTTGCCACTTTGGTAATGTTTTCTTTCTAGAAACAAACAAAACTAAATGATCAAAGCAAAATGATAATGGATAATATTGTATTTTATTTGGTTTTAATGTGTATTCAAATAAGGAATCAACATATCTTTAGTATATACCAACCGACCTAGAAAACATGCTGCCACATCTCTCTGGTGGATCGTGTTCTGTATACCAACCGACCTAGTAAACATGCTGCCACGTCTCTTTGATGGATCGTGTTCTGTATACCAACCGACCTAGTTAACATGCTGCCGCATCTCTTTGATGGATCGTATTCTGTATACCAACCGCCCTAGTAAACATGCTGACACAACCTTTTTGGTGGATCGTGTTCTGTATACCAACCGATCTAGTAAACATGCTGACACATCTCTTTGATGTATCGCGTTCTGTATACCAACCGACAAAGTAAACATATTGCTGCCACATCTCTTTGATGGATCGTGCTCTGTATACCAACCGACAAAGTAAACATGCTGCCACATCTCTTTGATGGATCGTGTTCTGTATACCAACCGAACTAGTAAACATGCTGCCGCATCTCTTTGATGGATCGTGTTCTGTATACCAACCGACCTAGTTAACATGCTGCCGCATCTCTTTGATGGATCGTATTCTGTATACCAACCGCCCTAGTAAACATGCTGACACAACCTTTTTGGTGGATCGTGTTCTGTATACCAACCGATCTAGTAAACATGCTGACACATCTCTTCGATGTATCGCGTTCTGTATACCGACCGACAAAGTAAACATGCTGCCACATCTCTTTGATGGATCGTGTTCTGTGTACCAACCGACCTAGTAAACATGCTGACACGTCTCTTTGATGGATCGTGTTCTGTATACCAACCGACCTAGTAAACATGCTGACACGTCTCTTTGATGGATCGTGTATTGTATACCAACCGACAAAGTAAACATGCTGACACATCTCTTTGATTGATCGTGTTCTGTATACCAACCGTCCAAGTAAACATGCTGCATCGTCTCCTTGGTGCTTCGTGTATTGTATACCAACCGACCAAGTAAACCTGCTGTTACATCTCTTTGATGGATCGTGTTCTGTATACCAACCGACCTAGAAAACATGCTGACACGTCTCTTTGATTGATCGTGTATTGTATACTGATCCACCAAGTAAGCATGCTGCCACATCTCTTTGATGGATCGTGTATTGTATACCAACCGACCTAGTAAACATGCTGACACGTCTCTTTGGTGGATCGTGTTCTGTATACCAACCTACCTAGTAAACATGCTGCCACGTCTCTTTGATGGATCGTGTATTGTATACCAACCGACCTAGTAAACATGCTGACCCGTCTCCTTGGTGCATCTTGTATTGTATACTGAGCCACCAAGTATATATGCTGTCACATCTTTGGTGGATCGTGTTCTGTATACTAACCGACAAAGTAAACATGGCCGCATCTCTTTGATGGATCGTGCTCTGTATACCAACCGACCAAGTAAACATGCTGACCCGTCTCCTTGGTGCATCTTGTATTGTATACTGAGCCACCAAGTATATATGCTGTAACATCTCTTCGGTAGTTCCTGTACTGAATACCAATCGACCTGGTAAACCTGCGGTCACATCTCTTCGGTAGTTCCTGTACCCACATCTCTTTGATGGCTCGTGTTCTGTATACCAACCTCCCTAGTAAACATGCTGCCACGTCTCTTTGATGGATCGAGTATTGTATACCAACCGACCAAGTAAACATGCTGACCCGTCTCCTTGGTGCATCTTGTATTGTATGCTGATCCACCAAGTATATATGCTGTAACATCTCTTCGGTAGTTCCTGTACTGAATAACAAACGACAAAGTAAACATGCTGCCACGTCTCCTTGGTGCATCTTGTATTGTATACTGAGCCACCAAGTATATATGCTGTCACATCTTTGGTGGATCGTGTTCTGTATTCCAACCGACAAAGTAAACAGGCTGACACGTCTCTTTGATGGATCGTGTTATGTATACCAACCGACCAAGTAAACATGCTGACCCGTCTCTTTGGTGGATCGTGTTTTGTATACCAACCGACCTAGAAAACATGCTGACACGTCTCCTTGGTGCATCTTGTTCTGTATACCAACCGACCAAATAAACATGCTGACACGTCTCCTTGGTGCATCTTGTATTGTATACTGAGCCACCAAGTATATATGCTGTAACATCTCTTCGGTAGTTCCTGTACCCACATCTCTTTGATGGCTCGTGTTCTGTATACCAACCCCCAAAGTAAACATGCTGACACATCTCTTTGATGGATCGTATTCTGTATACCAACCGCCCTAGTAAACATGCTGACACAACCTTTTTGGTGGATCGTGTTCTGTATACCAACCGACCAAGTAAACATGCTGACACGTCTCCTTGGTGCATCTTGTATTGTATACTGATCCACCAAGTATATATGCTGTCACATCTCTTCGGTAGTTCCTGTACTGAATACCAAACGACAAAGTAAACATGCTGACACGTCTCCTTGGTGCATCTTGTATTGTATACTGAGCCACCAAGTATATATGCTGTCACATCTCTCGGTAGTTCCTGCACTGAATACCAATCGACCTGGTAAACCTGCTGTCACACCTCTTCGGTAGTTCCTGTACTGAATCCCAATCGACCTGGTAAACATGCTGATACGTCTCTCGGTAGTTCCTGTACTGAATACTAATCGACCTGGTAAACCTGCTGTCACACCTCTTCGGTAGTTCCTGTACTGAATACTAATCGACCTGGTAAACCTGCTGTCACATCTCTCGGTAGTTCCTGCACTGAATACCAATCGACCTGGTAAACATGCTGT
>NW_018479973.1:176569-185520 GCF_002113885.1 Mizuhopecten yessoensis | reverse complement strand
TACAGTTTGCCCTAGATGTACAACTGTGTAATTGATATTCATCATAGATTTACAGTTTGGCCTAGATGTACAACTCTGTAACTGATATTCATCATAGATTTAAGGTTTGTCCTAGATGTACAGCTGTGTAATTGATATTCATCATATATTTATAGTTTGTCCTAGATGTACAACTATACATGTAATTGATATTCATCATAGATTTAAAGTTTGTTCTAGATGTACAACTGTGAAATCAATGTTCATGAAAGATTTACAGTTTGCCCTAGATGTAAAACTGTGTAATTGATATTTATCATATATCTTCAGTTTGTCCTAGATGAACAACTGTGTAATTGATATTCATCATATATCTACAGTTTGCCCTAGATGTACAACTGTGTAATTGATATTCATCATAGATTTACAGTTTGGCCTAGATGTACAACTCTGTAATTATATTCATCATAGATTTAAGGTTTGTCCTAGATGTACAGATGTGTAATTGATATTCATCATATATTTATAGTTTGTCCTAGATGTACAACTATACATGTAATTGATATTCATCATAGATTTAACGTTTGTTCTAGATGTACAACTGTGAAATCAATGTTCATGAAAGATTTACAGTTTGCCCTAGATGTACAACTGTGTAAGTGATATTCATCATAGATTTACAGTTTGGCCTAGATGTACAACTCGGTAACTGAAATTCATCATAGATTTAAGGTTTGTCCTAGATGTACAGATGTGTAATTGATATTCATCATATATTTATAGTTTGTCCTAGATGTACAACTGTACATGTAATTGATATTCATCATAGATTTACAGTTTGTCCTAGATGTACAGTTTTGTATTTGATATTCATTATATATTTACAGTTTGTCCTAGATGTACGGTTTTGTAATTGATATTCATTATAGATCTATAAATTGCCCTAGATGTACAACTGTGTAATTGATATTCATCATATATTTACAGTTTGCCCTAGATGTACAACTGTGTAAGTGATATTCATCATAGATTTACAGTTTGGCCTAGATGTACAACTCTGTAATTATATTCATCATAGATTTAAGGTTTGTCCTAGATGTACAGCTGTGTAATTGATATTCATCATATATTTATAGTTTGTCCTAGATGTACAACTATACATGTAATTGATATTCATCATAGATTTAACGTTTGTTCTAGATGTACAACTGTGAAATCAATGTTCATGAAAGACTTACAGTTTGCCCTAGATGTAAAACTGTGTAATTGATATTTATCATATATCTTCAGTTTGTCCTAGATGACCAACTGTGTAATTGATATTCATCATATATCTACAGTTTGCCCTAGGTGTACAACTGTGTAATTGATATTCATCATATATTTACAGTTTGCCCTAGATGTACAACTGTGTAAGTGATATTCATCATAGATTTACAGTTTGGCCTAGATGTACAACTCGGTAACTGAAATTCATCATAGATTTAAGGTTTGTCCTAGATGTACAGCTGTGTAATTGATATTCATCATATATTTATAGTTTGTCCTAGATGTACAACTGTACATGTAATTGATATTCATCATAGATTTACAGTTTGGCCTAGATGTACAACTCGGTAACTGATATTCATCATAGATTTAAGGTTTGTCCTAGATGTACAGTTTCGTAATTGATATTCATCACAGATTTAAAGTTTGTTCTAGATGTACAACTGTGAAATCAATGTTCATGAAAGATTTACAGTTTGCCCTAGATGAACAACTGTGTAATTGATATTTATCATATATCTTCAGTTTGCCCTAGATGTACAACTGTGTAATTGATATTCATCATATATCTACAGTTTGTCCTCGATGTACAACTGTGTAATTGATATTCATCATAGATTTAAGGTTTGTCCTAGATGTACAACTGTGTAATTGATATTCATCATATATTTAAAGTTTGTCCCAGATGTACAACTGTGAAATCAATGTTCATGAAAGATTTACATTTTGCCCTAGATGTACAACTGTGTAATTGATATTTATCATATATCTTCAGTTTGCCCTAGATGTACAACTGTGAAATAAATGTTCATGAAAGATTTACATTTTGCCCTAGATGTACAACTCTGTAATTATATTCATCATAGATTTAAAGTTTGTTCTAGATGTACAACTGGGTTATTGATATTCATCATATATTTAAAGTTTGACCCAGATGTACAACTGATGTACAACTGTGTTATTGATATTCATCATATGTTTAAAGTTTGTCCCAGATGTACAACTGTGTTATTGATATTCATCATATATTTAAAGTTTGTCCCAGATGTACAACTGATGTACAACTGTGTTATTGATATTCATCATATATTTAAAGTTTGACCCAGATGTACAACTGATGTACAACTGTGTTATTGATATTCATCATATATTTACAGTATGTCCTAGATGTACAACTGTGTAATTGATATTCATCATATATTTACAATTTGCTCTAGATGCTGTAGAATACCTTATGAGCCTTGTGTTGCTCCTATGATATTTTGTTTAACAAAGTACTAGCATTGCCAAGATTTGTCAGTTGTTGTTTTCTAACAAGTCATACAAAACTCATAGACGCAGTGTTACTTGAATAAAACCCAGTCAACCTCAGCTGTGGGAAAAATACCATGGACTGATAAAGAAAGCTATATCAAACGTAAGAAAATATGATGGAGTGATTGTTATTTTATGATCTTGCCCGTGTCCTTACATAATTACCTTCACGTTTGTTCTATTCATATTTAGTACTTTCATTATTTACAAACTTACCAATGAGTTGTGTGTACTGTTTCATCTTATCTATTCTCCACAACTAAAACGATTTATTCTGTTTTGATAAATCAGCCTCTTTAGTATCAAGCTAGCTCCTTTAGATGTGTGGTCTGTCTAGGTGAACATACAGTGACTTTTTGTGAAATGAGTGTCTGTGTTGCTACAACACTACAGGTACTATTGCTACAACACTACAGGTACTATTGCTACAACACTACAGGTACTATTGCTACAACACTACAGGTACTATTGCTACAATGTTGGCCTGACTGCATCTTCCTTGTATCTTTAATCTTTCTACCGAACATCAAAGGGACTGATTTGTTTACACGACGACACTTAGCTACAGCAAACTAAAACTTTCTTTATAAACATGAAATGTTTATGCCTTGTGAACATCGTTGTACAGTTTTTAAGTGTATGAAACCCTAATCGTACCATGGTCTTCTACATTATAGAAACAAGGGTTATCACGTACTTTATCTAATCAGTATTTTTCTCACCCTACGAAAGCAATACGAATTTCCACGAACGATATGCTTGAAATCTTATTTCCTGTATAACATATTTAGACAGAAGTCGTGATGTATACTAACTCGTGAGAAAGTTAGCCACGTTTTGTGTAACCATATCCAATGCATGAGTAGTGTAAAACACGCTAATCTTTTAGCAATATTTATGGTTTTAATACAATTGGAGTCATCGTTATAAGTTATATGACTGACAGACACAATAAGACCAGTTGTGTGTGTTTGTTTCAATGTGTTCTCTAACACCGTTGACGTTCTATCATTTGACAACCTGGATCATTAAAACCGACACTGTCTTCTAAATAACCATTTCAAAACTTAACATGTATAAGTAATTTATTACCTATACTGCTTTAATTTACGCTGTGTAAGTGCAGACATGTTTATGTTATTTTAGTACAGAAATATTTATGGTATTTTAGTGCCTACATTTTATGTTGTTTAAGTGCCTACATGTTTATGTTATTTTAGTACAGACATGTTTATGGTATTTTAGTGCCTACATATTTATGCTGTTTTAGTACAGACATGTTTATGGTATTTTAGTGCCTACATATTTATGTTGTTTAAGTACAGACATGTTTATGCTGTTTAAGTGCAGAAATGTCTATATAATCTTAGTGCATACTTGTTATAATATTATAGTACAGATATGTTTATGGTATTTGAGTGCAGACACGTTTGTCATTTTAGTGCAAACATTTTTATGTTATTATAGTGCAGATATGTTTATGTTATTATAGTGCAGATATGTTTATGTTATTATAGTGCAGACACGTCTATGATATTATAATGCAGACACTTTTATGTAATTATAGTGCAGATATGTTTATGGTATGTTAGTGTAGACACATTTATGGTATTTTAGTCCAGACACGTCTATGATATTATAATGCAGACACTTTTATGTAATTATAGTGCAGATATGTTTATGGTATTTTAGTGTAGACACATTTATGGTATTTTAGTGTAGACACGTTTATGGTATTTTAGTCCAAACACGTCTATGATATTATAATACTATAATTATAGTGCAGATATGTTTATGGTATTTTAATACAGACATATTTATGCTATGTTTTGGTAGACATTATCATGATATTCTAATACAAACATGGTTATGATATGTTATTGCATACTTATCATGCTATTATAGTGCAGATATGTATATGTTATTATACTGCAGATATGTTTATGTTATTATAGTGCAGATATGCTTATGATATTTTAGTGCAGATATATGTATTTATTTTAGTGCAGACATATTTATGGGTTTTGCGCACTTCTAAATGTTCTGCATTCCACATCATTTACTAAACGAATATTATGTTTTTATTTATGTATGAGGTATATAAGTCGTCCTGTGTTTTAAATTTGCTCAGGAATTATAACGTTAGTTATCATAGCATCATCCTATAGTTTGTACTAAGTCCAGATATATTTCACTGGTTATGATATTTTATCGCTTTGATGGAGTCCAGTATTATTTTACATATGTGTATGAGTTTGACTGGTGCATAGTTACACAACATCACAGTTTTACAGCACCCCGCCTAACAGCCAGAGCATTCAGATAAAGAAGGCGTGTGTTGGCACTTGTTAGCGGGCGCGCCTGCACTGTATATGTATATAGCACAGCGCCTCGCCACACATTACAGCAGTGTCGTTTGACATGATTCCAATCTTATTCGTTCGATTTACAATAGCTTGTGTTTATATAGGATAAACGCTAATGTCTTCTATCAGGTGAAACTTACAATTTAATAACGTGGACGTGTTTCCATTTCTTGCATGATAACATTATGTATTACCCCTTATTAAACCGCAATACACACGTGTGTATACAGCGGTGAGATGTATTTTGGTTGATTTGTTTACTACCGATATGCAGGTAAAAGTCATTTGACTAAACAGTCTATCAAATGGTTTGTACAGAACAGTTGACGTCAGCGAGAATTAATGTCTATTAAGTTAATGTTTAGCAGATGAAAGTCGTCAATATGTTAATGTGTAGTTGTGTATTAGTCATTCATGAACCAACATTCTAATTAAGGCAAGATAACTTGATATTTAGACAAGTGTGCTGATCTGTGCTCGGAGGCGACCCTGTAAATGCATACTGAATTTTAAGCTGAGTTACATGTACATGTCAGGTGTCGGGAGTGTATGTTAATGGGTAAAAGTGAAGTATTACCGTGTTTAAGTTTGATACAAAAGTAAAGTTTTACATCGTGAAGGTATGATGTAGAAGTAAACGTGATGTAAAGTATCTCTCGACAAAGATGTGATGTGAAACCAAAACTGGGCGAAGGTGAAGTGTAGAGTGAGTTTTACTGGATAAAGATCTAATTTCAATTTTTCAATTTCAACATATATGATTGACAAAAGTAGTCAACAGGATTGGACATCAGGCATTGCCTATATAAGTCCTCTCCGTACAGCTACATCCGGTGGTGACCACATTGTTTACATATATTAAAGACATTTACATTATAGATACACAAAACGGAAGTAACTCATTCAAAGCAAATTATATACAAGTGATATGTAAAGATAGTTACCCTTATAATGAAAGACTAGTAATAAACAAGTTTTGCCAAAACAAGATATATATTTACCTCAGCTATAGCAACACATATTTTTATATCATGAAATATTCAAAACATATCTATCTGGTGGATTTGGCTTTGTCTCCCCAAAAGATACAGGCCAGACAAAGTCCATACGTCACACATTGGCCATCCACTATTTAGTTTACTTATAGGGTCACACAAATTCTGGGACATATTATGACAGTTTGTACATTGTTAACAAACAGGGTTTTTTTATCCAAAGGGCCTTCGACGGGATAAATTCGTTACACAGTTTGTTAGTGACCTAACGCCTCGTCTCGCCCGATACAAGTTTCTTTTAGACCCAATATTTTTCCGTATTAGGTCACTAACAAACTGTGTAACTAATAATACTATGTTAATTATGAACTTTATCATTACAATGAAAAAATAAATAAAAATTGTTTAATTCTTGTAAGATATATATCATTCGTATGAACTTCAGCTATATCATAGGAGCAGAACCAGGAGGAAAAATATATGTTTGCATTAAATTGAATTAATTTTAGTTGAATTCAGCTAAAGGTGTTTCATAATGATATATGCCATGAGGCAAAAGAATACATGTACATTTATTACAGTGGCGGATCCAGGGGTGTTGCCCTAGTTGCCCGGGCAACACCCTCTTTTACTGTGTCCAAAAATAATCTGTACCAAGGTTTTAGAAAATTTTCCTCTATTTCATATATATGGGATTTCCCTCTACTATATATATATCAACCATCCCCTGAACTATAATTTACTATGGCTTCACCTTGCAATCCGTTTGAACGAACAAGGAGTCCACTACTTAAACTCTAAACAATAATCCTCCATTGTCTATATAGTAGTAGGGTCTCCACCCTGAAACCGTCTGTCGGGAGAGGACTATACATGTAGGTAAAGTGTTATTTCGAAGGTAGAGTCTATTTCATGATAGATATACCTGTATTTTCACCTGTGGTTTCAAGTACACATGGTCACCAGGAGTGATTTATTATACCAATTAACATTTTATCCAAAAATCAACATTTTTACCGAAAAAATTTTACAGACATAAAATATAAATACTCTACTTTATAAAATATAACTTGGAAACTCAGAAAACTATTCTGCGCCTCATTCTATCTATTTGTCAATGGAAATCATTAATGTCCGATAAATGTTTGCTTTTCTACTCTCGGTAGTGCTTCTTGAAACAGTTTAATAAGAAATCTTCAAAAAGAAAATCTTCGCCTTGCCCCGCTCTGCAGTGAAAGTATAATTTTCCCAATCTTAGAAAAAAAGAAATTATACATTTTTGTTGGTTGAAATTAGTATACATGCAGAACCGCCATTACAATTCTAATATATTAGTACCAAATAAGTGCAAAAATCGGTATTTTGCTGAGTTTAAAATTTTGGGCAACACCTAACATTAATTCCTGTGTCCCCCATGTACAAAACATGACAAAAAGAACCAATTTAATTTCGTTTCATGGTAAGGGCGTATAGCACAATATAAGGAAAATCTTTGTGCTTGCACTATAAAATCTGATATATTTTTGAGAATATTTTTGTTTTGTGTATCATAACAATTACCACAGCCATGTAGCAGGACATTTATACTTATGTGATTATGTACATCATGATTAAGATTCTGCTGTAGAGCGTGGCGAAGGTTATTATACCTATTACACTCAAAACAATAGTGGGAAGCAGTGTCATAGCTTTGGTCGCATTCACAACGTGGAGATTGAACTAAATAGTCTGTATACAGGTCGTTATTTAAGTTACTTGCATCATTTCCTAGCTGGCAAAGAATTATGTTTAAATTGCGATTTCCAGAAAATTTGAAAACATCGGTTGTTGCAGATTGAACATAATGATTTTGACCTAAAAAGCTTATGAACTGCTTGGTAGATTTGATATTATGAATATTAGGGGCAATTTTATCAAATTCTTTAAACATAGAAGGGAAACAACTTTCATGATAATTTACAGTACGACAAAATGGTGGGTCAAATATGCTATATGTTCTTCAAGGATATCTATTCAGATTATCATCATGATAGTAGGGTTCAATTATTTCCTTCAAGTAATTAGGTGTTTCATTATTCATAATTTTATACATTAATGTTAGCTTATGTTTTTTTTCTTCTACTATTAAATGTCTCCCATAGCCCTGTAATCTCGCTGCCTCTAACTGAACAGATTCTATAAGATTTGTTTAGCTAGAGTACAAAACAACACTACATCAGCATATTCCAATAAAGGTCTTATACGGTAGTGAGATATTTTCTATCTACTTCTTGCTTTAATAATCTTAAAATATTTATCCTCTTAAAAGCTTTTTCATAAATGTTAGAGATATGAAGATTCCATTTTGCATCATCACTCAACTCAAGGTTAGACCAAGATGTGCATGTGTTTTATTTTCTGTATTTGGTTCATCATAAAAGGTAATAACTGGATGATTTTTATTATTAATTTTCTTGAAAATATTACTGACTCAGTTTCAGACGGATTACATTTCAAATACAATTTCTTAGCCCATAACTGAATATTGAACATATCATTTGAGAGCTGGATAAAAATGTGATGCAGAAAGTAAAGCTTAAATGTGTTACAGTGAGGTACATAAGTAATTTTACTTGGTAGCTTTGTAATAAAGATGAGGTATATAATTAAGTTACTTGTTACCTTTGTGATAAAGGGTGTAAAGGTTACAGTTTCTGAATAAAGGTGTGACGTAAAAGTAAAGCTTTACTGGGTAAAGATCGGTGTAAAGGTTACAGTTTACTGAATAAACGTGTGACGTTAAAGTAAAGCTTTACTGGGTAAAGATAGGTGTAAAGGTTACAGTTTACCGGATATAGGTGTGACGTAAAAGTAAAGCGTTACTGGGTAAAGATAGGTGTAAACGTTACAGTTTACCGGATATAGGTGTGACGTAAAATTAAAGCTTTACTGGGTAAAGATGTGTGTAGACGTTAGAGTTTACTGAATAAACGTGTGACGTTAAAGTAAAGCTTTACTGGGTAAAGATATGTGTAAAGGTTACAGTTTA
>NW_018479973.1:156236-171089 GCF_002113885.1 Mizuhopecten yessoensis | reverse complement strand
AGGTGTGATGTTAAAGTAAAGCTTTACTGGGTAAAGATAGGTGTAAACGTTACAGTTTACCGGATATAGGTGTGACGTTAAAGTAAAGCTTTACTGGGTACAGATAGGTGTAAACGTTACAGTTTACCGGATAAAGGTGTGATGTTAAAGTAAAGCTTTACTGGGTTAACATAGGTGTAGACTTTACAGTTTACCGGATATAGGTGTGATGTTAAAGTAAAGCTTTACTGGGTAAAGATAGGTGTAGACGTTACAGTTTACCGGATATAGGTGTGACGTAAAAGTAAAGCTTTACTGGGTAAAGATAGGTGTAAAGGTTACAGTTTACTGAATAAAGGTGTGACGTAAAAGTAAAGCTTTACTGGGTAAGCTAAGCATTTATATCGTGTAGTGATCCAATGTATAGATTTATAGTACTCACTATAGTGTATGTTATTATAAGTAAACAATTATGTTAGTTCCTTGACATTTATTGAGTGAAAGTTAGAGTTAAAATCACAATCAACAGAGTGATTTTTTGATGTAATCGTTTATCACATGTGCATGCATTCAACGTTAACAATAACTTTATAAATAACAGTTTTAAATTAGCATTGTTTAATTGGCTTTTCTTTAGTGCTTTGACCAACTCGATGCCTTACCGATAATGTGTGTGGCTTTACATTCTCACATAAACTTGTGTAAACATAACAATCAAAAGATGATTAACCAACGTAATTATTAGCTATTATTTAACCAACCTTTATAACATAAATACATTGAATTTGTGCCGTTGTCATTAAAGAAAAAACACAGCACAGCATGGACTATAAATTACCAAAGGAACTTAAATGTTAGCGAAACACCGACGGATTACTGACTTGACTCACAGGACGGACGACATTTATCATCAACCTCGAGAAATAGAGTTTCCTCCCTTGTCGTATGTATATTTTTGCTTTGTTGGGTTAATATCTTCTACTCCGTAGGAATCAGCAGTATTACATTGATTATTGTACATGAATTAATCACCGAAAAACTGTATATGTATACAGTATATTACCACCAAGTTAGATACTTAAAATCTCAAATCTTATCAAAACTAAAGACAGTATTACCAAAAGGAAAGGGGAGTACATAAAACAACAGGGCAATAGTTGTAGCCCGAGTACCACTGTTGGAGTTACACTGACAGTATCTATTAATTCTGACCAGTCTGCAGTGGACTAATTGATAGGCATACTTTAAAACCTGGTCTGGTCTCATTGGTCTGGTCTCAACTGTTGGTTTGTTTGGTCTGGTCTCAACTGTTGGTTTGTCTGGGGAAATTAAAAATGTTCTAACTCTCTAAACAGACCGATGGGAAAATTAAAAATGTTCTAACTCTGTAAACAGGCCCAGAACCTGTTATTGAAGACTATGCACATGTCGCTGAGTAGCGAAAAAAGCATTTACTACTTTTTCTATCAAGTATATGATATACTCAACAATGTGATGAGCGGTAATATGTCTCCCTCTAGAAAAGCTCTTAACCATTGATAGTGATTTGTGGTTGATACATGTAGTAGCATGGGGAGAGTGTTGTTGATTGTACATATATTTGATAACATTATCGAAAACATGGTATTGTGATAACTTTATTCAAGGGAGGGAAACGAGATAGATTATTAATGGATAATTACAGGGATATAACGTTAACACCTGTTTTACAGATTTTTTTTTAGAAAAGGTTCTGTTCTTTAGAGTTATAAAGAAATGCAATGAAATGAATTTCCCTCACAAATTGCAACATGGGTTTAGAGAACAATGCGGTAGCATTACGGCTGCTTTCATTGTGAAAGAATATATCTCTTATTATATTGAGAAGATATCGAAAGAATATGCAGGTTTTCTTGACAATCAAAAAGCGTTCAACACTGTATGAATCAAAGGGTTAATGTATGAAGTGTGTAAATTGGAATTCAATGGCAAATTTTGGAGAATTTTATATAACTCGTTGATTGATGTTAAAGCATCATTGCTTTTCGAAGGCAAGAGAAGTAAGACGTGTACTATAGGACAGGGGGTAGGTCAAGGTCGAGTTCTCTCTGCTTGGTGTTTCCTTGTTATGATTGACGACCTTGCTAGTGAGTTAGACAATCGAGGTCTTGGACTTACGATAAAAGATATACACGTACCATGCTTGTTATTAGCGGACGACACATTAGTATTGTCAGCCTCAGTAGGGCTACTTCAAAAAAGAATTAGATGTAGTATATACATACTCTACTCGTTGGCGTCTCAACTATAACTCCACAAAGAGCTCTCTAGTAATATTTCAATATCAACGTCGACGTGTGATGTCAGAAGAATGTGGGCCTATACAATGTAAAATTGCATTGGTTCCGATATAATTCCAATGACATCACAGAAAACGTACAATCAAGCAGTAGTATTTTTTATGCTTGAATTCACTTTTAAGTATTGGTATTCACCCCAATGGGCTGAACCCTGTATTGAGTTTTCAAGTATGTTGTATGGGTGTGAGCTTTGAAATTCATATACTAAGAAAGCTGTAGAAGAGTTGGAACGTACACTGAGACTGTGCAGTGTGTCAGGACTAATTGTTGGGTCGGTTTGTATTGTTTGACTGTGTAGTGTGTCAGGACTAATTGTTGGGTCGGTTTGTATTGTTTGACTGTGTAGTGTGTCAGGACTAATTGTTGGGTCGGTTTGTATTGTTTGACTTTGTAGTGTGTCAGGACTAATTGGTGGGTCGGTTTGTATTGTTTGACTGTGTAGTGTGTCAGGACTAATTGGTGGGTTGGTTTGTGTCAACAATGAGTGTTGCTTGGTGCTGCTATACCCTCCTTCACAGAAACTAAAACCATCTCTATACAACATCAAGCTGTTCTAATATATCAGAGCGTAACGCTGTATCAGCCATAAACGTCTTCTGTACGATAAGCACCTACATCAGCCATAAACGTCTTCTGTACGATAAGCACCTATCCTTACATATCAGGTCCAGGCGCTACAAACTATGAATATTTTTTGTACAATAAATACCTATCCTTACATATGAGATCGTAGCGGTACATCAGCTATAAATGTCTTATGAACCTATTGTTTTGATGTACTTTACATGAACATCACCGAGTATTGTCCGGAACTCTGGGATGGTCACGGTTCGTACTTGATGATGCCTCACAGTAAACAAGCGGAAACCGGAATCAGATGAAGTCGGTACGGAATCACGTCAGTAACTTAACGTGTTTGTTCGGAAGGTACACATGCACATCCTGTACAGATATCATGGTTATTCCGACATCACACGTTTAATTCGATTTAGGCCCGTTCTTCCATATTTTCTACTACTGACAGGCATTATGATACTATTTTCCTGTTAATTTCTGTTATTTCCTTTATATTCATACTGAAACAGAGTTCAGCACATTCTGAAAATACATGTAATTATAACAACATAACCCCTCTCCCTCTTCAACTGACGATCTAATAACTATATAAGCACTATATAACTCTAAATAAAAACCCAATGCACAAACCCCCGCCCCGCTCTCAACACCCCATATCTGCACAACCTCAACTCTCCTCTACCTACTGATAACTCTCACCAATGCACAATTCGTCACACCTACCTATTCCGTCTCATCACCAACAACTATCTTATACTAATACTCACCAAATGATTATAAAAGTCAGAAAAGTGAACAGTTACAGAAGAAAGCTAAAGGAAAGTTGTATAAGAAAGAGAACATTGATACAGAAGAAAAGTTTTTTTATCAGGTGCAAGACTGGAAACGGATACAAGAATGGACGCCAAAAACAAGATTGACTACCACCTGCATGATACAATGTACTAACCACTCACTAACAACACACAGTCCGGCGGAGGGGACTATAAACGGTGTCCCGTGTAGGAGGGTCCAACCTGCACGTAAAAAATCCCTCTGTGTATTGTCGAAAGAGTAGGCGCGTAAACGCCGAAACAGAGGATAGGGATAGATTAGATTACATTTATTCTCGATGATTAGACGGACTTCCAAAATATAGGAACAAAATAAAAAACAAAATAGAGTAGGATAAAAAAAAAACGGACAGCCTGGATACGATACGCCCTCCTCCCAGACCAATGCCATGATATGATACGACCGGTGATTTCCCCATCCCTTTTTTATATAAGAAAAATTCCAATAAAACACATATAGTATAAGCCCAGAAACTTAAAGACCCCCAAAAGACCAAATACTAATAATCTTTTTTTTTTTTTTTTTTTTTAAATAAGACATACACTATAGAATAAAGGGTAAATATCTGCATACACCATAGGGACCCCTCGGATAATCTCAAACTCCGGCCAAGTCTGACAAGGAAACAAAGTACTGTACCTAACGGAAGCAGAGACGTTTCCCTACTTTCGAGTCCCCTCAACGACACAAAAACATTAGTAAGGATCAACAATCACAGATACAACATCCAGCAAGACACACCATTTCGGACCAAGGAGTCGTCTCCAAATTACACCACAAGATAAGGATAGGATAGAATAGACGACTCCAAACCACCCCACTGCCCTCACGCCGACTGAACACTGACTTCCGTCAGTGAGATGAAACCCGTAAGGGCGGATTCATGTAGGCGCGAAACCCGTCATCCATCCATCCATCCTCTTAACCATTGATAGTGATTTTTGGTTGATACATGTAGTAGCATGGGGAGAGTGTTGTTGTTAAGATTTTTTCTTTCGTTGAATCAGTCATGTATGACGGCCATAAGCTACCTCTAGGACAATGAAGGTATTCACCACACCAGTAGTATGTCGCGGAAGTTTCGTTACAAAACTTAAGCAAGTTGAAAAAACTACATAACGTTTTGGTTGGAGTGCGGTGACGATCAATCGTCTGTGGCACCACTTTAACCATACTTGCTTGACATATCCACATCCCAGGTCAAACTTTATTTATCCTCGTGAGGATTGTCTTATACATTTCAGCCACGGTCACTGCAACAATGTCATATCACCGCGGTTCTGGTCATAGCGAAATTATTTGTCTTCTCTAGCACGTAATGCAAGGCGGCTCTTGACTGTGGTGGCCCTTTGTAAGTTGTAAGAGCGTAAACGCAGTGTAGTCATTCTCTGGCTTTCGTACACTAGTACGGTCTCTATTATTTTTCTCCTGAAAACAGTCGTCTTGATGTTTGATTTCTAGCATGAGCACTTTTGTTGATCACCAAATAGTTAGTTTTTTTAGTAATGAGGTTTTTTTCAGGTTAAGAGATCGTCAAAAATAGTATGGAATCTGGCATGATATGGTACATTATATGTTACAGGGAGTTTTGTGAGATATTTATGGTCTCAGTTGCGCATCTGGGGAGATGGTCTCTGTGTCCTCATGGAGAACATATTGCAGACGGCAATAAATGTTATTACGGCCATCGGGACACAGGCTTTCGGGGGCTATCTCCGATTTTTAGCTCACCTGGCCCGATGGTCCGCACAGCGTTAGCTTTTTATTTTAAACAACTTCTCATGAACAACCAAGAGGACTATGGAGATGATATTTGGCCAGTAGCATGCCCAAATGAAGGGCTACAAAGTTACTTCAAATGAATGGCATTCGCCCATTTTCAAAGTCACTGGCGTCAAATATGTTAAAATCTTTGAATAACCAGAAGGTCCAGGATGATGTTATTTGGGAAATAACATGCTTGGATGAAAGCTACCAAGTTTGTCCAATTGAATTGCCTTGACTGATATTGAGGTCACTGGGGTGAATGATCTATAAAAAGAAACATTCAAACAACTTCTTTTGAATAGCCAAAAAAGCCTACGGTAATGAAATTTGACCAGTAATATGTTGGGATGATGTACTGCTGAATTTGTTCAAATGAATGACCCTGACCTTTATTTCAGGTCACAGGGGCCATATATGGTGAAATCTTAAAAGACTTCTTCCGAACAACCAAAACGTCCAGGGTGATGATATATGATCAGAGGCATGCTAGGATGAAGGGCTACCATGGGTGTTCAAATGAATGACCTTGGCCTATATAAACCGTTAAACTATTTCTACTGAAGGGCTACATTGAATGACCTTTACCCATATTCAAGGTCACAGGGGTCAAATATTGTGAAATTTTGACGACTCTTTTCGAATAACCAAAAGATCTAGTGGGATGATATTTGGACAGACGCCTGCTGTGATGAAGGGCTACCAAGTTTGTTCAAATGTATAACCTTCACTTAAATTTAAGCTCACAGGGTTCAAACATGGTGAAAACTTAAAAGACTTCTTCCGAATAACAAAAAGGTCTAGAGTGATGGTATTTGGCCAGTAGCATGCTGGAATGAAGGGCTAACATGTGTTTGCAATGAATGACCTTCGCCAATATTTATGGTCACAAGGGTCACATATTGTGAAATATTAAAACGATTTCCTCTGAATAACCAATTGGTACAGGGTGCTGATGATATTTGGCTAGCAGCGTGCTTGGATGAAGGGCTTCCAAGTTCTTTCAAATGGATGACCTTTGCCCATATTCAAGGTCACAGGAGTCAAATATTGTGAAATGTTAAACGACTTCTTGAATGACAAAATGGCAAGGTGGTCAATTGTGTATAAAGAAAAGGTCAAAGGCGGTGATATTTAGCAAGTTGCATTCTGGGATGAAGGATATAAAGTTTGTTCAACAAAATGCCCTTGTTTTACTTTCAAGGTCACAGAGGTCAGATGTGTTTAAATATTTCAACTTGTTCTTTTGACTCAAGACTCTGATATTTTGCTTGTAGCTTTATTTTAGTCCACTTTTAAGGTTACAAGTTGGAGATTAATACCAGCTGGGTGTTTTTGGTAGAAGACCTAAACGCATCCAAAAGCGCCTTATAACTTACAGGAACTCGCTCTTGCGTTGATGACAGAGTGGAACAACGTCATACCGTGTAAAACGTCAAACACGATGTAAGCATTGACGTATCATTGAGGTGATAAAAACTAATGTAGGCAACCTGCTAGTGGGCTATCTACTCCACATGTCATTTATAGTCCGTAAAGACACCCATGTGTAACGAATATATCTAATACATTTCAGACGAATAATACCCTCGTTATCACATCAAATATCCTGTCATATGAAATTATATTCAATAAAAAACAACACTTTTCTGTTGAGCATATAGATTTTCCTAAAAGGTATTGCGATTTATTGAGTTGAAATTACAGTTGGCGTGTTATTTTCATTTATCACATACATTTTAGAATATGTGCTGTATCAAACACGATACACATGGGTAAGGTACACAATCCCACACCAAACACGAAACACATGGGTAAGGGTACACAATCCCTAACCAAACACGATACACATGGGTAAGGGTACACAATCGCTAACCAAACACGAAACACACGGGTAAGGTTACACAATCACTAACTAAACACGATACACATGGGTAAGGGTAAACAATCCCTCACCAAACACGAAACACATGGGTAAGGGTACACAATCCCTAACCAAACACGATACACATGGGTAAGGGTACACAATTCCTCACCAAACACGATACACATGGGTAATGGTACACAATTCCTCACCAAACACGATACACATGGGTAATGGTACACAATCCCTCACCAAACACGATACACATTGGTAAGGGTACACAATTCCTCACCAAACACGATACACACGGGTAAGGGTACACAATCACTAACTAAACACGATACACATGGGTAAGGGTACACAATCGCTAACCATCCATGATACACATGGGCAAGGGTACACAATCGCTAACCAACCATGATACACATTGGTAAGGGTAAACAATCGCTAACCATCCATGATACACATGGGCAAGGGTACACAATCGCTAACCATCCATGATACACATGGGTAAGGGTACACAATCACTAACCAATCACGATACACATGGGTAAGGGTACACAATCCCTCACCAAACACGATACACACGGGTAAGGGTACACAATCACTAACTAAACACGATACACATGGGTAAGGTTACTTAATCCCTAACCAAACACGATACACATGGGTAAGGGGACACAATCACTAACCAATCACGATACACATGGTTAAGGGTACACAATCATTAACTAAACACGATACACATGGGTAAGGTTACTTAATCCCTAACCAAACACGATACACATGGGTAAGGATACACAATCCCTAACCAAACACGATACACACGGGTAAGGATACACAATCGCTAACCAAACACGATACACACGGGTAAGGATACACAATTCCTAACCAAACACGAAACACACGGGTAAGGGTACACAATCGCTAACCAAACACGATACACATGGATAAGGGTACACAATAACTAACTAAACACGATACACATGGGCAAGGGGACACAATCCCTCACCAATTACGATACACATGGTTAAGGTTACTTAATCCCTAACCAAGCTGTATCAAACACGATACACATGGGTAAGGTACACAATCCCACACCCAAACACGATACACACGGGTAAGGATACACAATTCCTAACCAAACACGACACACACGGGTAAGGGTACACAATCGCTAACCAAACACGATACACATGGATAAGGATACACAATAACTAACCAAACACGATACACATGGATAAGGGTACACAATCGATAACCAAACACGATACACATGGATAAGGGTACACAATCACTAACCAAACACGATACACATGGATAAGGGTACACAATCGATAACCAAACACGATACACATGGATAAGGGTACACAATCGCTAACCAAACACGATACACATGGATAAGGGTACACAATAACTGACTAAACACGATACACATGGGTAAGGGTACACAATCCCTCACCAATTACGATACACATGGTTAAGGTTACTTAATCCCTAACCAAACACGATACACATGGGTAAGGGTACACAATCGCTAACCAAACACGAAACACACGGGGAAGGTTACACAATCCCTAACCAAACACGATACACACGGGTAAGGTTACACAATCCCTAACCAAACACGAAACACATGGGTAAGGGTACACAATCGCTAACCAAACACGAAACACACGGGTAAGGTTACACAATCCCTAACCAAACACGATACACACGGGTAAGGTTACACAATCCCTAACCAGACACGATACACATGGGTAAGGGTACACAATCACTAACCAATCACGATACACATGGGTAAGGTTACACAATCCCTCACCAAACACGATACACATGGTTAAGGTTACTTAATCCCTCACCAAACACGATACACATGGGTAAGGGTACACAATCACTAACCAAACACGATACACATGGGTAAGGGTATACAATCCCTCACCAAACACGAAACACATGGGTAAGGATACACAATCCCTCACCAAACACGATACACATGGGTAAGGATACACAATCCCTAACCAAACACGATACACACGGGTAAGGTTACACAATCCCTAACCAAACACGAAACACATGGGTAAGGGTACACAATCCCTAACCAAACACGAAACACATGGGTAAGGATACACAATCCCTAACCAAACACGATACACACGGGTAAGGATACACAATCCCTCACCAAACACGATACACATGGGTAATGATACACAATCCCTAACCAAACACGATACACACGGGTAAGGATACACAATCCCTCACCAAACACGATACACATAATCCCTCACCAAACACGATACACACAGGTAAGGGCACACAATCCCTCACTAAACACGATACACATGGGCAAACGCACACAATCCCTCACCAAACACGATACACACGGGTAAGGATACCCAATCCCTCCCCAAACACGATACACATGGGTAATGATACACAATCCCTAACCAAACACGATACACATGGGTAAGGGTACAAAATCCCTAACCAAACACGATACACACGGGTAAGGGTACACAATCGCTAACCAAACGCGAAACACACGGGTAAGGTACACAATCCCACACTAAACACGATACACATGGGTAAGCTACACAATCCCACACCAAACACGAAACACATGGGTGAGGATATACAAACCCTCACCAAACACGATACACATGGGTAAGGGTACACACACAATCCCTAACCAAACACGATACACACGGGTAAGGATACACAATCCCTCACCAAACACGATACACATTGGTAAGGGTACACAATCCCTAACTAAACACGATACACATTGGTAAGGGTACACAGTCCCTCACCAAACACGATACACATGGGTAAACGTACACCATCCCTCACCAAACACGATACACACAGGTAAACGTACACAATCCCTCACTAAGCACGATACACATGGGTAAACGTACACAATCCCTCACCAAACACGATACACACAGGTAAACGTACACAATCCCTCACTAAACACGATACACATGGGTAAACGTACACAATCCCTCACCAAACACGATACACACAGGTAAGGGTACACAATCCCTCACTAAACACGATACACATGGGTAAGGTTACACAATAACTAACTAAACACGATACACATGGATAAGGGTACAAAATCACTAACTAAACACGATACACATGGGTAATGATACACAATCCCTCACCAAACACGATACACATGGGTAAGGGTACACAATCCCACACTAAACACGAAACACACGGGTAAGGTACACAATCCCACACTAAACACGATACCCATGTGTATCGTGGATGGTTAGCGATTGTGTAACCATACCCATGTGTATCGTGGTTAGTTAGTTATTGTGTAAGCTTACCCATGTGTATCGAGTTTGGTTAGGGATTGTGTAACCTGTACGTTTACCCATGTGAATCGTGTTTGGTTAGGGAGTGTGTATCCTTACCCATGTATATCGTGTTTAGTTAGTTATTGTGTAACCTTACCCATGTATATCGTGTTTAGTTAGTATGTGATCTTTGTTTAACTTACCCATGTGTATCGGGTTTGGTTAGCGATTGTTTACCCTTACCCATGTGTTTCGTGTTTAGTTAGGGATTGTGTATCCTTACCCCTGTGTATCGTGTTTTGTTAGTGATTTTGTACCCTTATCCATGTTTATCGTGTTTAGTTAGTTATTGTGTAAGCTTACCCATGTGTATCGGGTTTGGTGAGGGATTGTATACCCTCACACATGTGTTTCGTGTTTGGTATGGGATTGTGTACCTTACCCGTGTGTATCGGGTTTGGTGAGGGATTGTGTACGTACCCGTGTGTATCGTGTTTGGTGTGGGATTGTGTACCCGTACCCATGTGTATCGTGGTTAGTTAGTTATTGTGTAACCTTACCCATGTATATCGTGTTTAGTTAGTGTGTACGTTTACCCATGCGTATCGTGTTTGGTGAGGGGTTGTGTACCCTTACCCATTGTATCGTGTTTAGTTAGGGATTGTGTGCCCTTACCCATGTGTCTCGTGTTTGGTGAGGGATGGTGTACCCTTACCCGCCGTGTTATGTTTATGTGGCCGTACTTTTGTGGTTTGTGAATCAAAAGGGGATTGTGTCCCCTTACCCATGTGTATTGTGTTTAGTTAGTGATTTTGTCCCCTTACCCATGTGTATCGCGTTTGGTGAGGGATTGTATACCCTCACACATGTGTTTCGTGTTTGGTATGGGATTGTGTACCTTACCCCTGTGTATCGTGTTTTGTTAGTTATTGTGTACCCCTATCCATGTGTATCGTGTTTAATTAGTGATTGTGTACGTTTACCTATGTGTATCGTGTTTGGGTAGGGATTGTGTAACCTCACCCGGGTGTATCGTGTTTGGTTTGGGGTTATGTAACCTTACCCGTGTGTATCGGGTTTGGTGAGGGATTGTATACCCTCACACATGTGTTTCGTGTTTGGGATTGTGTATCCTTATCCATGTGTATCGTGTTTGTTGAGGGATTGTGTAACCTTATCCATGTTTATCGTGTTTGGTTAGCGATTGTGTACCCTTACCAATTTGTATCGTGTTTAGTTAGGTATTGTGTACCCTTACCAATTTGTATCGTGTTTAGTTAGTTATTGTGTACCCTTATCCATGATGTGTATCGTGTTTAGTGGGGGATTGTGTACCTTACCCGTGTGTATCGGGTTTGGTGAGGGATTGTATACCCTCACACATGTGTTTCGTGTTTGGTGAGGGATTGTATACCCTCACACATGTGTTTCGTGTTTGGGATTGTGTATCCTTACCCGTGTGGATCGTGTTTGGTTAGCGATTGTGTACCCTTACCCGTGTGTATCGTGTTTAGTGTGGGATTCTGTTCCTTACCCGTGTGTTTCGTGTTTAGGGTGGGATTGTGTACCTTTCCCGTGTGTTTCGTGTTTAGTTAGTGATTTTGTAGCCTTACCCATGTGTATCGGGTTTGGTGAGGGATTGTATACCCTCACACATGTGTTTCGTGTTTGGGATTGTGTATCCTTATCCATGTGTATCGTCTTTGGTTAGTTTTTGTGTGCCCTTATCCATGTGTTTCGTGTTTGGTATGGGATTGTGTACCTTACCCGTGGGTTTCGTGTTTAGTGTGGGATTGTGGACCTTACCCGTGTGTTTCGTGTTTGGTATGGGATTGTGTACCTTACCCGTGGGTTTCGTGTTTAGTGTGGGATTGGGTACCTTACCCGTGTGTATCGGGTTTGGTTAGCGATTGTTTACCCTTACCCGTGTGTATCGTGTTTGGGTAGGGATTGTGTAACCTTATCCATGTTTATCGTGTTTAGTTAGTTATTGGGAACCCTTATCCATGTGAATCGTGTGTAGTTAGCTATGACATATACTTGGGGCTATGACATATGCAGTGTAAAAGCATAACAAACACTGCATATGTCATAGCCCCAAGTATATGTCATAGCTAACTACACACGATTCACATGGATAAGGGTACAAAATCGCTAACTAAACACGATACCCATGGGGAAGGGTACAAAATCCCTCACCAAACACAATACACATTGGTAAGGGCACACAATCCCTCACCAAACATGATACACGCGGTTAAGGGTACACAATCATTACATGGGTAATGATACACAATCACTCACAAAAAACGATACACATGGGTAAACACATTGGTAAGGGTACAGTAAGGGTAAACAATCGCTAACCAAACACGAACCACACGGGTAAGGTACACCCTCACCAAACACGATACACATTGGTAAGGGTACACAATCTCTAACCAAACACGATACACATTGGTAAGGGTACACAATCCCCTTTTGATTCACAAACCACAAAAGTACGACCACATAAACATAACACGGCGGGATGTTTAAAACTATGTTCGTTAAACATCACCAATTATCATTTGCTTATTTTACCAGTATGTCCGGATTACGTGTGATGTCACGGGTGCGAAACACTAGTCAAATGATGTGTTCGTACCGAGTTTGTTTGTTTGTAGTGTTTGTTATGCTTTTACACTGCATATGTCATAGCTACACGTATATGTCATAGCTACACCAATATGACATAGCTACACCAATATGACATAATTTCACGTATATGTCATAGCTACACCAATATATCATACCTACACCAATATGACATAGCTCCACCAATATGACATAGCTACACCAATGTGACATAGCTACACCAATATGACATAGCTACCCCAATATGACATAGCTACACCACTATGACATAGCTACACCAATATGACATATGATATAGCTACACCAATATGACATATGATATAGCTACACCAATATGACATATGATATAGCTACACCAATATGACATATGATATAGCTACACCAATATGACATAGCTCCACCAATATATCATAGCTACACCAATATGACATAGCTCCACCAATATATCATAGCTACACCAATATGACATATGATATAGCTACACCAATATGACATATGATATAGCTACACCAATATGACATATGATATAGCTACACCAATATGACATATGATATAGCTACACCAATATGTCATAGCTACACCCATATGTCATAGCTACACCAATATGACATAATTTCACGTATATGTCATAGCTACACCAATATGTCATAGCTACAACAATATGTCATAGCTAAACCAATATGGCATAGCTACACCAATATGACATATGATATAGCTACACCAATATGACATATGATATAGCTACACCAATATGACATATGATATAGCTACACCAATATGTCATATCTAAACCAATATGACATAGCTACACAAATATGACATAGCTACACCAATATGTCATAGCTAAACCAATATGGCATAGCTACACCAATATGACATATGATATAGCTACACCAATATGACATATGATATAGCTACACCAATATGTCATAGCTAAACCAAAATGTCATACCTAAACCAATATGACATACCTACACCAATAGGTCAAACTTAACCAATATGTCATAGCTAAACCAATATGACATAGCTACACCAATATGACATATGATATAGCTACACCAATATGTCATAGCTAAACCATTATGACATAGCTACACCAATATGTCATAGCTACAACAATATGTCATAGCTAAACCATTATGACATAGCTACACCAATATGTCATAGCTACTCCAATATGTCATAGCTACACCAATATATCATACCTACACCAATATGACATAGCTACGCCGATATATCATAGCTACACCAATATGTCATAGCTACTCCAATATGTCATAGCTACACCAGGTAAGGGTACACAATCCCTCACCAAACACGATACACACGGGTAAGGGTACACAATCACTAACTAAACACGATACACATGGATAAGGGTACACAATCCCTCACCAATCACGATACACATGGGTAATGGTACACAATCCCTCACCAAACACGATACACATGGGTAAGGGTACACAATCCCTAACCAAACACGATACACATGGGTAAGGGTACACAATCCCTCACCAAACACGATACACATGGGTAAGGGTACACAATCCCT
>NW_018479973.1:150831-154883 GCF_002113885.1 Mizuhopecten yessoensis | reverse complement strand
CATAGCTACACCAATATGACATAGCTACACCAATATGACATAGCTACACCAATATGTCAACAAGACTTAAAGGTACAATACCTTAAATCACCCGAATAAAACATAATTACGATACTGATTTTATATTACTTATTACGTCCCTATATGATATGTAAATAAACACCCAGATTATATAAGAAAGATGCTATTTAGATAAGACCTATGTTTTCATTTTATATGAGATATATTGTTACATAAAACATGTTCCACTATATATGTATGAGTTGTTCTATAGAAACAGACGTCATTTTATTGAAATACTTCCCGTTAATGTCATAATGATATTTATGATAAGATCTTGTTTTCCTGTATTCCTAGATACAGCCTGGACCATCTACTTCCCTCGAGATTGTAATACGTGGGACCTATTTAATGACACGTGTAACATCTTTCCCCTCGTAGATGTTAAGCGCCAATAACGTTCACTACAGTTAAGTTAATACAGTGACTTTATTGACCTTAGCAGTAGACATGACGTTAATCCCCGTACAATCAACCAACCAACTGTGACCTAATGAAACTTGCCACCATGATCACTTTGGAAACAATTTATTTCGATGTGTTTTTGAATGTCTACAGTTTTATTGTGATCATTAATGTGCATTATGTTTTGTTTTCACTATCTCAGTTTTTATTTTGGAGACGTGCTACTTAGAATTGACATAATCGTAATCTCCTAATACTTACACAAGGGTCTCTGTGTAAATATATCTCTCTTAATACTTACACAAGGGTCTCTATGTAATTATATCTCCTAATACTTACACAAGGGTCTCTGTGTAAATATATCTCTCCTAATACTTACACAAGGGTCTCTGTGTAAATATATCTACTAATACTTACACAAGGGTCTCTGTGTAAATGTATCTCCTAATACTTACACAAGGGTCTCTGTGTCAATATATCTCCTAATACTTACACAAGGGTCTCTGTGTAAATATATCTACTAATACTTACACAAGGGTCTCTGTGTAAATATATATCTCCTAATACTTACACCCCACCCTATACCATTACCACCACCCCACCCTATACCATCACCACCACCCCACCCTATCCCATTACCACCAACCCACCCTATACCATTACCACCACCGAGGAAAATGTCTCTTTACTGTCTCCGTCCTTGGGACTCGTAGGCCGACTGATTGTACCCTCCTCCTCACCGCCATCATCGTTCTCTGAGGAGGCAAAACAACAGTGATACATGTAACAATATTAGGTACATGTATATGTGTCTCTTTCGTATTTGCAAATATGCAGCAAATAACTTGAGTAAATGTGTTTGAATTTCATTTGAACAATAGATACATTACCCACAATTACACTCAAATATTTACTGTCTACACTGACACTAAACTCAACCGACCTTGTTACTGCACACTGGAGTTATCATCTCATAACATTACCTATTAGGTGATATCTTAGGTAACAAGGCCAGCACTCTATCATACAGACAAAAATAACCAAAGTCATACCAATCAAAATATGTAAGTTATTTGGTCGTTAGTCAAAATATCTACTTAATTAGGTCACAGGTCAAAATATCTTTGTCACTATGTCACAATTTCAACTTTCCATTAAAAATAACAGGGTGATGTAAAGAGTGAAAGGGAATATTCTTCAGATATCAATATAGCTTAGCATGATGTAAGGTGTCTTTTTTCAAGGACACAACAGAACATTTACATAGGGTGGGAGTAAAACCACCAGACTGTGAAGGTCACCAGTCAGGCCAATTAGTAATCTACTATTTGTGTATTATTGTAGTATNTCTCCTAATACTTACACAAGGGTCTCTGTGTAAATATATCTCTCCTAATACTTACACAAGGGTCTCTGTGTAAATATATCTCTCCTAATACTTACACAAGGGTCTCTGTGTAAATATATCTACTAATACTTACACAAGGGTCTCTGTGTAAATGTATCTCCTAATACTTACACAAGGGTCTCTGTGTCAATATATCTCCTAATACTTACACAAGGGTCTCTGTGTAAATATATCTACTAATACTTACACAAGGGTCTCTGTGTAAATATATATCTCCTAATACTTACACCCCACCCTATACCATTACCACCACCCCACCCTATACCATCACCACCACCCCACCCTATACCATTACCACCACCCCACCCTATACCATCACCCGTCTAGTTTTATTATTTTTTCTTTTTTAAGTATGGAGCGTTCATAACAATAACTTCATAAGAAACAGTCCTAATCGTTATCCTTTCTTGGTGTGAAACTCACGTAAAATGTGATCTGGGCATAAGTTCCAAGTGTTTAGTGACAAAAGCAGTTACTCTCGTCATTAGTTCTAAGTGTTAAGCCACAAAAGCAGTTACTCTTGTAATAAGTTCTAAGTGTTCAGCAACAAAAGCAGTTACTCTCGTCATAAGTTCTAAGTGTTAAGAAACAAAAGCAGTAACTATGGTCATAAGTTCTAAGCGTTTAGCAACAAAAGCAGTTACTCTGATCATAAGTTCTAAATGTTTAGCGAAAAAGGCAGTTACTCTCGTCATAAGTTCTAAGTTTTAAGCGACAAAAGCAGTTACTCTCGTCATAAGTTCTAAGTGTTAAGCCACAAAAACAGTTACTCTCGTCATAAGTTCTAAGTGTTAAGCCACAAAAGCAGTTACTCTCGTCATAAGTTCTAAGTGTTTAGCAACAAAAGCAGTTACTCTCGTCATAAGTTCTAAGTGTTAAGAAACAAAAGCAGTAACTATGGTCATAAGTTTTAAGTGTTTAGCGACAAAAGCAGTAACTCTCGTCATAAGTTCTAAGTGTTAAGCCACAAAAGCAGTAACTCTGATCATAAGTTCTAAGCGTTAAGCGACAAAAGCAGTAACTCTGATCATAAGTTCTAAGCGTTTAGCGGAAAAAGCAGTAACTCTCGTCATGAGTTCTAAGTGTTTAGCGACAAAAGCAGTAAATCTCGTCATAAGTTTTAAGTGTTTAGCGACAAAAGCAGTAAATCTCGTCATAAGTTGCACTGGTAAGGCGCCAGTAATAGAACTCAACTTGCATAGAGAGTAACATTAGTGACGGTAATTTCCTCAATGAATTCTAATTGTGAGCATCATTAGCCTTTACTCTCGTTAAACAAACCCTATTATGAAGCGTCAATCACATTATCTAGTCATACACTATATAGAGGATATTTAATATATATGTCCATAACATGAAAAAAATATTCAAGTTAATCCTTAAAGACACCATAACATGTTCTATTTATTACATTTTTAAAGCATAAAACATGAAAAATGTAATGCATTAAAAAAAGGGCGTGAATCAGAAGCGTAATAATTAGCACCATATTCTAATGACGTCACGTTTAACAACAAGGCTGTGCGCCATTTTGAATGGGATACTGAATGCAATTCCGACGCTTTTTGCTATTATCTGGTGTGATTGTTTATGAAAATGTTATTAATTGTATATTCATGTAAATACGTAAGTGTGTGTACCAAACATTTACCATAACAAACACTTATTCTACGGTCGCTTCATTTGAATCTGAACAAAAAAATCGTTGCCTTTGAATGCAGCGAATAGAAGATACCGTTATGATTGGTCAATACCAAAAAGTGATATTTTCACAGTGTGAAAATAACTCTTTTGATATTTGTCACAATGTGAAAGATATCAGTTTTATCAAGTTGATAGAATCCGATATTTCACTGGCAAAAATATAATAAATATTACCATACTCCAAGTAGGAGACATACTATACGTCATCAACACCTATTATGAAGTTTAAATAACAGTGTATCTCGTCAACAGCTTCTGTTATAAAGCGTCAATACCATTATATATGTCATCAGCACCTATTATAAAGCTTCAATAACATTATATATTGTCATAAGCATCTTGTATGAAGTTTCAATAACACTGTATCTAGTCAGGAACTCCTGGTATGAAGTTTCAATAACACTGTACCTAGTCATGAACTCCTGGTATGAAGCTTCAATAACACTGTATCTAGTCATGAACTCCTGGTATGAAG
>NW_018479973.1:140411-148329 GCF_002113885.1 Mizuhopecten yessoensis | reverse complement strand
TACTTACTAAGCTACAGTATTAGATTTCTACTTGTATATGGACTAAGCTACAGTATTAAAGTTCAACTTGTATACTTACTAAGCTGCAGTATTAGAGTTCTACTTGTATAATTACTAAGCTACAGTATTAGAGTTCTACTTGTATACTTACTAAGCTACAATATTATAGTTCTACTTTTACACTTACTAAGCTACAGTATTAGAGTTTTACTTGTATAATTACTAAGCTACAGTATTAGAGTTCTACTTGTATATTTACTAAGCTACAGTATTAGAGTTCTCCTTGCATACTTACTAAGCTACAGTATTAGAGTTCTCCTTGTACACTCACTAAGCTACAGTATTAGAGTTCTACTTGTACACTTACTAAGCTACAGTATTAGAGTTATCCTTGTACACTTACTAAGCTACAGTATTAAAGTTCTACTTGTACACTTACTAAGCTACAGTATTAGAGTTCTCCTTGTATACTTACTAAGCTACATTATTAGAGTCCTCCTTGTAGACTTACTAAGCTACAGTATTAGAGTTTTCCTGGTACACTTACTAAGCTACAGTATTCGAGTTCTCCTTGTACACTTACTAAGCTACAGTATTAGAGTTCTCCTTGTACACTTACTAAGCTACAGTATTAGAGTTCTCCTTGTATACTTACTAAGCTACATTATTAGAGTTCTCCTTTTTAGCACTAGTTTTACATGTATACTTACTAAATACTGACAAGCACACATATTGTCCCGACACACAATACATGTATACATTGTATGGCCCTTACGGGATACTTAGCCAATATTTCCGTGTTTTTTCTCAATCCAAGGACTTCCTGGTTTCCTGTAAATCGCATTAACAGGGATACGTTCTGAACCGAGAAGTTTGAATGTTAAATTTTATGTAATTTTAACATCAGCAGAAACAGAATGAGACCTAGACTTAGACGGGCACTGGATTAATGGTAGAAGAGCCGTCTCACAAGCATGTATTCACTGATGCGAAATGACATAATTAGATCTTCGTGTGTCGTGGTTGATTTGAGTGCTAGGACTGATACAGCTTTATCTCAGCCGAAACAAGTAGACCATCAGACGCTGGTATAGAATGATACAGTCCTTTAATACTAGAACAATGTCCAGCCACTTCTAAAACAATATGATTGGGAATGTGCACAGGAAGTGTGTCCACAAACATAGCCAGCCAACTCCATAGTTTTACCGTAAACCGGAACCAGGTTCCGGTAGATAACCGTATTAAGGATAATGCTTGAGCATGCGCAGACACGTGGCTATGATGAACAGTTTGGCTTACCGCCACGATTACCCTGCAATACTATTTGAGAAAACCTATCAATTACTTATACAAAAAGTACTTAACACGTTTTAGACTAAGCTCACATAGTTTAAATATTGAGCAAGGCGGGTACAGAAATCAACCAAGAGAACAACGACTTTGTACATCCTGTAACGCTAATGATGTTGAAGAAGAAGTCCATTTTATACTTAAATGCAATTTTTATGATGATTTTGGGCATGAATATATTAAACTTTATTTTTACAAACGACCAACTGTTTTCAAGTTAATAGAACTGTTCAATACCAAAATCGTTAAAGATCTAAATAAACTAGGCAAATTTTTGCATTTAAGTACAAAACGACGAAATAATATTGTTTAACAAAATATAATACTGCATGTTCTGTATGTTATACCCACATACATGTCTATTGTGTTTTAATAATATATATGATGCATTGTACACTATTGCATCCACTGTAATTTGTGTTATACATTGTGATATCTTGTACATATGTATGTCTACTCTCCGATGTGTTGTAAACATAAGGAAATAAAGGATCTGAACCTGAATCTCCTGAAGAGGAATGTTTTATACATTTCCTTTGAACATTTTNCCCCCATCACTTCCCCTGTGACATATATAGATTTGTGTTTAATGATGTAAATGGTAACGTTTCTTGAAATTTCAACATTTACGTCAGATTTTAAAATCAACATAAATTTGTATTAAGAACCGGAATTTTTTCCTTTATTAACTTAGTTTAAACAACAGAATAAAAGCTGATGAATACAGTGTTTACCCATTTCAACACCTCTGCTGTACAGCATTATTTGCGGCTGAAGTATCAGAGGGATACGTGCGTGTGTTTGATATTATTACAGGAAAGATAATCAAAAGAGAAGATCTTAAACACAGTTAAAACATATAAATGTATAAACTGACTCATCGAAAGACAAGTTAAGCTGCGGTGACGGTATCGCTGATAATGTTATGTTTGATTGGACATTGAAATGGATATAGATAAGGAAACGTCATTAACGAGGTCCGGCTACAGGATGTCCGGCTAAAGACGCCGAGGACTCTGTTTCACACCATCCTTACAATAAACTTCTTAAATAATTAACGATTTGCTTTTTTTTAATTTAATATCGGTATCCTTGATGAATTTCATAAATACATATTATAACAGCAGTAAATTGATCCTTGCGGACGACGAAATAAAAGAAAATCTCACTTACATTTCCTTAACACTTTCATCTCATTAATGAGATTCTTCATGCTTTTTATTTTATATACAAATATAAGTCGACAAAACCTACTACGCAATTTTAGCTATAATTGTACTTTAAATAAACATTTGTATTCTTTCGACGTAGCTGTTTTTGATCAACTGGGAGAATAGAGGTTTACGTGTATCATTACATTGACGAACTTTCACATATAAATGATCCTAGGGTGTGGAAACCCCACGCGAGAATAGAAGTTTACGTGCAACACTACATTTTCCATTCCTGAGATATAACTATAGATGTGTGCGAGTATGACACTTGCTAAATTACTGATATGGCAGTAAAAAGTTCCAATAAATAGATAGCAATATAGGACAAGAGTAAATGGTACATTTTATTGTTGAACACAGTAATATACGACAATCACTACCAGGAATGCATCGATATGCACGTCAACAACAAACGACAATAACACACATATATCAAGCACCGCCAGTCTACAACATAGACCAGGACACATAGATCAGGACATATACCGAGTACCGCCAGTCTATAACATAGATCAGGACATTTATCGAGTACCGCCAGTCTACAACATAGATCAGGACATATACCGAGTACCGCCAGTCTACAACATAGACCAGGACACATAGATCAGGACATATACCGAGTACCGCCAGTCTATAACATAGATCAGGACATATATCGAGTACCGCCAGTCTACAACATAGACCAGGACATATACCGAGTACCGCCAGTCTACAACATAGATCAGGACATATATCGAGTACCGCCCGTCAATATATCGAGTACCGCCCGTCAGCAACATAGGACCAGGACAAATATCGAAGGACCCTAACCCGTGGCCTTACTTTCAATAAACAACATAGGACGATGACAAACATCGGTACCACCAGTCACGTTGATGAGTAACACGATGTTCCGTTTAAGTCGCACTTGACACGAACAACTTGACAATCTCAGATCCCATACTCAACATAAGCCCAATCTTTTCATACTTATGTCCTTTTAAAGTGCAACGGAAATAAACAAATCAGAATGACACCGACGCTACAGCGTTAACCTTGACGGATACTTCACACACTCACACACATGTACAACAGTTGGTACAGAATGTACTATGTCCATACACTGTGTGTACAATTTAGCTAGATACAAAAGAGCAGGTATCGGGTCCATTATGTGTAATGCAGGAGCCACGACGATGGAGATGAAATGCACGTGTACCGTCACAAAGACCCACTCATTCAAGGAGGTTGTGACGAATGTAGTCCACACCACAACCAAGTTGAACAAGGGCAACTAGGTGACAAATTTCCATACCGTCGCTTGACCTTCAAATCGACCTCCATGGCTCCAATGCGGGCGTTGAAAAAAGAGGCGTGTTTTGCTCCGTGTCCAAAATAAATGGGATCAACTTTTGATTTAAGGCAAAGAGGATTAAGCAAACCTAAAGCAATGCAGAACCATTGTTAGGTTCGAGCAAGAAGCTGAAATTGACAGAGCAGACATACATATTAACACTTAGAAGACAAAATGCAATACAACCCGGACGTGCGTTCGTGCTCAGGTCGTGCATGGATGTGTAATTCCTGACCGTGCACCCTCATTCAAGCAGGTTGTGGCCAATTTAGACGGTCACAGCCATGCTGAACAAGTAGAAACAGTCAGCAAGGATTCCAGCAGCAGCAGCAGCATGTCAAAATGACGAGAATATTTCGCGTAGTGCAGACCTCATATCAATCGAAAGAGCCCTGAACTCTTTTAAATAGGAATAAATAGAACAAAACCTTTAAGTAAGACATCCAGACATCAGTCATGACCAATAATAAGTAATATCTTATACACAGCAGAAACAATCCAATGGGTTTGGAGCATTACCACGGCTAGTTCATGCTCATGAAGAGAGTGTTCACTTCTAAAAGACAATTTGAATACAACTTGAATAAGAAGCGTTTCATGCATTGAATAATATACAAGCCATGCAAAGCGTTACCCTGGAGAGCGCTCAGGACGTTCTTGTAGCTGCCTTTGGAACTCATTCCGACTCTGCAATCAAACCTGAAATACGAGCCTACATATACCCCGCGTGAGAGTGCTGGACAGGAAATGCGTTCTGATTGGCCAACCACTCACAAAGACGGACAGAAAGCTATTTTGATTGGTGAATAGTTTTGATTCAGTGCCAAGAATTACGTTCCACAAACAGATAGCATCGGACTTTGACGGTGACGGGAACGATGACTTCCGGTGGATGAGTCTATGTTAATACCTAGTTATCTTTACTTCCGCTGGATCCGGTGCTTTCCTGGTTGGCCATTGTGTAAAGAGACGGGCTGATACGAATAACCACTTGGTGGAGTGTATCTCCGACATTCGGTGCGGAAACGATGAGTAAACGCCCTTGTCAAAGCGCGAGGGATATATACACATTCATAATTCCTAAAAGTGAGAACAAATCGCCCTCTAAACTACAATTCTCTGTCTCTCCCTCTTTGTCTCTCCCTGTCTGTCTGTCTCTCTCTCTTTGTCTCTCCCTGTCTGTCTGTCTCTCCCTTTCTCTGTCTGTCTGTCTGTCTGTCTCTTTATCTGTCTCTGTCTGTCTGTCTGTCTGTCTGTCTGTCTGTGTCTCTCTCTTTGTCTCTCCCTGTCTGTCTGTCTCTCCCTTTATCGATATCTGTCTCACTGTCTGTCTGTATGTATGTCTATATGTCTGTCTGTCTCTCTCTCTCTTTTAAAATCTGAGAAAATCTTACACTAGAAGTAATTAATATTATTATTCTTGGAGACTTCAATATTTGCTGCCTTGATAAGCAAGGACCGTTATATCAATCTTATACCAATGTTTTGAAATTGTTCAATTATAACCAAATTATTATGCATGCTACACGGTTAACAGAAACCAGCAAATCACTCATTGATCACATTATCTGTAACAATAAAGAACGCATTAGTCAGTCAGGTGTTATCCCTATTGGTATCAATGACTATTTTTAACATACTGTACCAGAAAAACCAGCAAAGGTGTTTTTAACAGGCACAATAATGTAACTATACGTTCAACCAAAAACTATGACAAAGATGTATTGGTTAAGAAATAAGATGAATCCAACTGGGAAGAATTTTTTAATGGTAAAGAGGTAAACGAGTCATGGACCACTTTTTGTAATTATTTATGATGGTACTTGATGAAGTTGCCCTCGTAAAAGAGGTTCGCATTAAACAAAGAACAGAACCATGGATGTCTGCTGAAATTTTGGATCTTATCAAGCAGAGAGATTTATTTTTACTTACATTTAAAAAGTCAGGTAAAACTGAAGATTACAAAACTTTCTGCTATTACAGAAATTTAGTTCAAAGGAATTGTAAAAAAGCCAAGGTTGATTGTTTTGATGAACAAATATCTGAAAATAAGAACAACTCTAAAAATCTATGGAAAAGCTTTAAAAAACTTGGCTATGAAAATGATACAAAATCTGATGCAAAGTCGTTCTTAACATAAACTACAAAAATTGCCATGATGGATTTTCTATTGCCAGTTATTTTAACTTATATTTTACAACTATTGCTGCCAAACTTGTGGAAAGACTGCCAAGCTGTAAGGGAATTTACATTACTACTTCTTATTTATTTAGAGGTTTTTACTCAAAGAGAAAACCCAGTAAAGTTAAGTTTCATTTGAAACATATTAGTGAATCATTTATGTATAAAGAACTTTGTAATCTTAAAACTTCTAAAAGTACAGGCCTGGATGGCATTCCTACTCGCTTTCTTAAAGATGCAGCATCAATATTAAAAATTCCAATTACTTTTCTGATAAATACATCTATATCTGAGGGTAAGGTCCCTGAAGGAATGAAAATGGCAAAAGTAAAACCTCTATTAAATAAATGTGACAGATTAAAGGGTGAACACTATCGACCAGTCAGTATTCTCTGCAGTATACAAACAACTGGAAACATACCTTATTTCGAATAATTTATTATATGAACACCAATCAGGATTTAGAATATCTCATTCAACTGATTCTTGCCTCATCCATCTTGTAGACTATATTAAATCCCAGACAGCTAAAGGTCTTTTTACAGGCATGGTACTTTTAGATTTACAAAAAGCATTCGATACAGTTGACCATGATATTCTTTGTGAAAAACTTAAATGTATGGGTATTGAGTCTATTGCATGGTTTAAATCCTATCTCATGCAAAGAAAACAACTTGTTCATGTTAACAAAACAAATTCCAACACTGAAGAGGTAAACTGTGGGGTACCCCAGGGTAGTATTCTAGGCCCACTTTTATTTTTAACGTATGTTAATGACATGCAGATAAGTATCGACTCTGAGTGCAAACTCCTACTATATGCAGATGATAGTGCTATAAGTTTTTCACACAAAGACCCAAACATAATATCGGATAAATTATCAAAAACACTGGAATCCTGCTACGATTGGCTTGTAGATAATAAACTTTCACTTCATCTTGGGAAAACAGAAAGTGTCCTTTTTGGTCCTAAAGGAAAATTGAGAAATTGGAATTCAAATTGTTTTAATATTAAATGCAATGGACATATTATTGAGTCTAAACCACATGTAAAATACTTGGGTGTAATCTTAGACCAGTTTCTTTCAGGACAACATATTGTGAACAATGCAATACAGAAAATTAATCAGAGACTATTTTTTTTTATACCGAACCAGAAAAAGTCTATCTCTGTCATCAAGAAAAACACTAATCTGCTCGGCACTTATCCAATGTCATTTTGATTATGCTTGCTCATCTTGGTACGAGGGTATCTCCAAAAATCTTAAACACAAACTTCAAGTTACACAAAACAAAGTTTGTTCGTTTTCTTTTGGATTAAGATTGGAGGAAAAGAATAACTTTTACAGAACTGGAAAAAATAAATATGTTGAATGTAAGTAATAGAGTGTCTCAACTGAGATTAAACCATGTTTTTTTTAAAAAATTCATGAAAAATGTCCAGCTTATATGAAGGAAGGTTTTAAAAGGAACAACAAAAGGTGTACAAGATCAAGCCAATATAACTTTTATATAAATAATATAAGTGGGGTAGAGTCCACATCTTTCTCTTATAATGCAATTAATGCAATAAAGGACTGGAATGCATTACCAGAAAATATTAAGGCAACCAAGAACTTACATAGATTCAAATTTCTGGTCAAACAACATTTCACATCAAATTTTAGATCAGAACAAAAATGTGATTTTGTGAAAGGGTAATGGTGAGACTTCAGTGATATACTCTAATACTTCTTAATTCAAATATACATTTGACTTAAATCCTATTTCCATTCCATTTATTATGTTGTGTCAGATTTTTATTAGTTTAAGTTATATAGCAGTAGAGTTCCCCCCCC